>NW_027014868.1:0-12620 GCF_036934945.1 Oncorhynchus masou masou | reverse complement strand
CCACCACTCTGCCCCACTGTTAAATCAGACCAAGTCTGCACTCTGCAACTTAAGGGAAAGGACTCCCCCCCCCCACCACTCTGCCCCACTGTTAAATCAGACCAAGTCTGCACTCTGCAACTTAAGGGATAGGACTCCCCCCCACCACTCTGCCCCACTGTTAAATCAGACCAAGTCTGCACTCTGCAACTTAAGGGAAAGGACTCCCCCCCCCACCACTCTGCCCCACTGTTAAATCAGACCAAGTCTGCACTCTGCAACTTAAGGGAAAGGACTCCCCCCCCCCCCCACCACTCTGCCCCACTGTTAAATCAGACCAAGTCTGCACTCTGCAACTTAAGGGAAAGGACTCCCCCCCACCACTCTGCCCCACTGTTAAATCAGACCAAGTCTGCACTCTGCAACTTAAGGGAAAGGACTCCCCCCCCCCCACCACTCTGCCCCACTGTTAAATCAGACCAAGTCTGCACTCTGCAACTTAAGGGAAAGGACTCCCCCCCCCCACCAACTGCCCCACTGTTAAATCAGACCAAGTCTGCACAACTCAGGGCCTCCAGTTCTGCTGTCCTGATTACTTTCTGTTTATCCAATTGAATACAACGAGTCACACAAGACGTGATAAAATGTCCCTTGGTCTTCTGACTGTTCGGGGAATGGAGGGGTTTAATAGGGTATTATGGGTAAACAATGTCCACGCCAACGGGCCGTAGAATTTGGTGACGATTTCTGGGAATGATGATACCCAGCCCGGAAGTTGCTCCCTCTCGGCCAGTGAAGGTTTTAGGAGGATTAAAGATGTCTTTAGGTAAAGAGGGGTTTAAGATGATCCCTCTCATATTCCCCAATGTGGAGCTATGATTAATTGCTTTACTTTTCTCCCATCTGCATTTATTCTAAAAAAAAGTTAACTTCTGTTTCATGACTTTTAATTTACAATAGACACCTGTTTGCAGCTGGAATAGTTGAATACAGCAACCAAGAACCTATTGTTCACCAGCCTCATCTACTTTGACTGGCTACAGTTCATTGGTTATGGACAGGTGGGGGGTTTCTGTGGGAACCATTGAACTAGGACCTTCCGCAACAGGAAGAGGCTTTTTCGTACAGAGAAGTCATTGGTTCAGATGGAATGAACCAGGCCAATTCGAGATAATAAGCAGGAAACTCAGCATGTGATAAATGGCCGGACTGAGTCAGGGCTTTTCTAGAAAACACAAAGCTATTATCAGTCAGTCACACCTGTGATTATACAGAGGATGTGGTAACTATGGCCTTTCTCCCAAAAGGGTCACGGTATCATCCAGGGTACGTGTGTGTGAGTTAGTGGAATGGTGTGCACATGTGTGTTTGAAGAGCACAAGTGGTTGCTCGACAGTGTGCATGAAAGAGCATGAGAAAGTCACCCAGGCCCTGTGCACAGCTTCATTAACCTGTGTTTATTCGCTTGTATATTGATGTAGAATTTGCATGAATGGGTGTGTCCACGCATCAATATGAGCTGTGTTAGAATACGACACATGAGCCTGTGGATAACTGATGACAGCTCAACCTGTGTGTTCAGGCCCAACACCATGATGGAACACCAGGAGCAGAAATGAAGAGGGAGTCCCCACTCAACACAGGACCTGGAGACCCTCAAAACACCAGGATACTCAAGGAGGCCATCCACAATTCAGGTAGTAACATGTACACACACCTTTGAAGGATCTTTATCTATATACAGACAGGTCCTCTGTGTAGGTCCTCTAGACTATTGCACACAGACACAGACAGACAGGACTATTCAGGTCCTCTGTATAGACTATTACACACAGACAGACAGGTCCTCTGTATAGACTATTAACACAGACAGACAGGTCCTCTGTATAGACTATTAACACAGACAGACAGGTCCTCTGTATAGACTATTACACACAGACAGACAGGTCCTCTGTATAGACTATTACACACAGGTCCTCTGTATGAACTATTACACACAGACAGACAGGTCCTCTGTATAGACTATTAACACAGACAGACAGGTCCTCTGTATAGACTATTAACACAGACAGACAGGTCCTCTGTATAGACTATTACACACAGACAGATCCTCTGTATAGACTATTACACACACAGGTCCTCAGACAGACAGATCCCTCTGTATAGACTATTAACACAGACAGGTCCTCTGTATAGACTATTACACACAGACAGACAGGTCCTCTGTATAGACTATTACACACAGAGGTCCTCTGTATAGACTATTCCTCCCTGTATAGACTATTACACACAGACAGACAGGTCCTCTGTAAAGACTATTACACACAGACAGATCCTCTGTATAGACTATTACACACAGACAGACAGGTCCTCTGTAAAGACTATTTCACACACAGACAGACAGGTCCTCTATAGACTATTAACACAGACAGACCGGTCCTCTGTATAGACTATTACAGCCAGACAGACAGGTCCTCTGTATAGACCATTACAACAGCCAGACAGACAGGTCCTCTGTATAGACTATTACACACAGACAGACAGGTCCTCTGTATAGACTATTACACACAGACAGACAGGTCCTCTGTATAGACTATTACACACAGACATGTCCTCTGTATAGACTATTACACACAGACAGGTCCCTTGTATAGACTATTACACACAGACAGATCCTCTGTATAGACTATTACAAGCAGCCAGACAGACAGGTCCTCTGTAAAGACCATTTACACAGACAGACAGGTCCTCTGTATAGACTATTAACACAGACAGGTCCTCTGTATAGCCAGACAGACAGGTCCTCTGTATAGACCATTTCACACAAGCAGCCAGACAGACAGGTCCTCTGTAAAGACTATTAACACAGACAGACCGGTCCTCTGTAAAGACTATTAACACAGACAGACAGGTCCTCTGTATAGACTATTAACACAGACAGACAGGTCCTCTGTATAGACTATTTCACACAGACAGACAGGTCCTCTGTATAGACTATTACACAGACAGACAGATCCTTTGTATAGACTATTACACAGACAGACCGGTCCTCTGTATGAACTATTAACACAGACAGGTCCTCTGTATAGACTATTAACACAGACAGACATGTCCTCTGTATAGACTATTAACACACAGACAGACCAGGTCCTCTGTATAGACTATTAACACACAGACACGGTGGTGCAACCTGACTCCAGGGCACGGTGGTGCAACCTGACCCCACGTCACGGTGGTGCAACCTGACCCCACGTCACGGTGGTGCAACCTGACCCCACGTCACGGTGGTGCAACCTGACTCCAGGGCACGGTGGTGCAACCTGACTCCAGGGCACGGTGGTGCAACCTGACTCCAGGGCACGGTGGTGCAACCTGACTCCAGGGCACGGTGGTGCAACCTGACCCCACATCACGGTGGTGCAACCTGACCCCACATCACGGTGGTGCAACCTGACTCCACATCACGGTGGTGCAACCTGACTCCACATCACGGTGGTGCAACCTGACTCCACATCACGGTGGTGCAACCTGACTCCACATCACGGTGGTGCAACCTGACTCCACATCACGGTGGTGCAACCTGACTCCACATCACGGTGGTGCAACCTGACTCCACGTCACGGTGGTGCAACCTGACTCCAGGTCACGGTGGTGCAACCTGACTCCACGTCACGGTGGTGCAACCTGACCCCACGTCACGGTGGTGCAACCTGACCCCACGTCACGGTGGTGCAACCTGACCCCACGTCACGGTGGTGCAACCTGACCCCAGGTCACGGTGGTGCAACCTGACTCCACGTCACGGTGGTGCAACCTGACCCCACGTCACGGTGGTGCAACCTGACCCCAGGGCACGGTGGTGCAACCTGACCCCACGTCACGGTGGTGCAACCTGACCCCAGGTCACGGTGGTGCAACCTGACCCCAGGGCACGGTGGTGCAACCTGACCCCAGGGCACGGTGGTGCAACCTGACCCCAGGGCACGGTGGTGCAACCTGACCCCACGTCACGGTGGTGCAACCTGACCCCAGGGCACGGTGGTGCAACCTGACCCCAGGGCACGGTGGTGCAACCTGACCCCAGGGCACGGTGGTGCAACCTGACCCCAGGTCACGGTGGTGCAACCTGACCCCACGGCACGGTGGTGCAACCTGACCCCACGTCACGGTGGTGCAACCTGACCCCAGGGCACGGTGGTGCAACCTGACTCCAGGGCACGGTGGTGCAACCTGACCCCACGTCACGGTGGTGCAACCTGACCCCACGTCACGGTGGTGCAACCTGACCCCACGTCACGGTGGTGCAACCTGACCCCAGGGCACGGTGGTGCAACCTGACTCCAGGGCACGGTGGTGCAACCTGACTCCAGGGCACGGTGGTGCAACCTGACTCCAGGGCACGGTGGTGCAACCTGACTCCAGGGCACGGTGGTGCAACCTGACCCCACATCACGGTGGTGCAACCTGACTCCAGGGCACGGTGGTGCAACCTGACTCCACATCACGGTGGTGCAACCTGACTCCACATCACGGTGGTGCAACCTGACTCCAGAGCACGGTGGTGCAACCTGACTCCACGGCACGGTGGTGCAACCTGACTCCAGCGGCACGGTGGTGCAACCTGACTCCACGGCACGGTGGTGCAACCTGACTCCAGCGGCACGGTGGTGCAACCTGACTCCAGGGCACGGTGGTGCAACCTGACTCCAGGTCACGGTGGTGCAACCTGACCCCACGTCACGGTGGTGCAACCTGACCCCACGTCACGGTGGTGCAACCTGACCCCACGTCACGGTGGTGCAACCTGACTCCAGGGCACGGTGGTGCAACCTGACCCCACGTCACGGTGGTGCAACCTGACCCCACGTCACGGTGGTGCAACCTGACCCCACGTCACGGTGGTGCAACCTGACCCCAGGGCACGGTGGTGCAACCTGACTCCAGGGCACGGTGGTGCAACCTGACTCCAGGGCACGGTGGTGCAACCTGACTCCAGGGCACGGTGGTGCAACCTGACCCCACATCACGGTGGTGCAACCTGACCCCACATCACGGTGGTGCAACCTGACCCCACATCACGGTGGTGCAACCTGACCCCACATCACGGTGGTGCAACCTGACTCCACATCACGGTGGTGCAACCTGACTCCACGTCACGGTGGTGCAACCTGACTCCACGTCACGGTGGTGCAACCTGACTCCACGTCACGGTGGTGCAACCTGACTCCACGTCACGGTGGTGCAACCTGACTCCAGCGGCACGGTGGTGCAACCTGACTCCACGCGCACGGTGGTGCAACCTGACTCCAGCGGCACGGTGGTGCAACCTGACTCCACGGCCACGGTGGTGCAACCTGACTCCACGGCACGGTGGTGCAACCTGACTCCACGGCACGGTGGTGCAACCTGACTCCACGTCACGGTGGTGCAACCTGACTCCACGTCACGGTGGTGCAACCTGACTCCACGTCACGGTGGTGCAACCTGACTCCAGGTCACGGTGGTGCAACCTGACCCCACGGTCACGGTGGTGCAACCTGACCCCAGGTCACGGTGGTGCAACCTGACTCCACGTCACGGTGGTGCAACCTGACTCCACGTCACGGTGGTGCAACCTGACCCCACGTCACGGTGGTGCAACCTGACCCCAGGGCACGGTGGTGCAACCTGACCCCAGGGCACGGTGGTGCAACCTGACCCCACGGCACGGTGGTGCAACCTGACCCCAGGTCACGGTGGTGCAACCTGACCCCAGGGCACGGTGGTGCAACCTGACCCCAGGGCACGGTGGTGCAACCTGACCCCAGGGCACGGTGGTGCAACCTGACCCCACGGCACGGTGGTGCAACCTGACCCCAGGTCACGGTGGTGCAACCTGACCCCAGGGTCACGGTGGTGCAACCTGACCCCACGTCACGGTGGTGCAACCTGACCCCAGGGCACGGTGGTGCAACCTGACCCCACGTCACGGTGGTGCAACCTGACCCCAGGTCACGGTGGTGCAACCTGACCCCAGGGCACGGTGGTGCAACCTGACCCCAGGGCACGGTGGTGCAACCTGACTCCACGTCACGGTGGTGCAACCTGACCCCAGGGCACGGTGGTGCAACCTGACCCCAGGTCACGGTGGTGCAACCTGACCCCAGGTCACGGTGGTGCAACCTGACCCCAGGTCACGGTGGTGCAACCTGACCCCAGGTCACGGTGGTGCAACCTGACCCCACGTCACGGTGGTGCAACCTGACCCCAGGGCACGGTGGTGCAACCTGACCCCAGGGCACGGTGGTGCAACCTGACCCCAGGTCACGGTGGTGCAACCTGACCCCACGGCACGGTGGTGCAACCTGACCCCACGTCACGGTGGTGCAACCTGACCCCACGTCACGGTGGTGCAACCTGACCCCACGTCACGCCACACCCTATTCCCTATATTGCTATGGGACTCTGGTCTAAAGGAGTGCACTATATAGGGAATAGGAGGCTCTAACTGTGGAGCTGCTGGGGCTTATATAACCAGGATCTAAGGCAGGAAGGGCATTCTAATCCTGGTGAAGCTGTCCTGGGATGGGATTTAGCAGGGTAGGCTACTGCAGTGTGTTGTGACTGTGATGTGTTTCTCTGTCATTGACTAGTGGGTGGGAACTCTGAACTGTGTTGTTCATGGGTGTGTCTCATTGGTCTACAGTGGATTTATTTTCATGGGTGCGTCTCATTGGTTTACAGTGGATTTATTTTTATGGGTGCGTCTCATTGGTTTACAGTGGATTTATTTTTATGGGTGCGTCTCATTGGTTTACAGTGGATTTATTTTCATGGGTGCGTCTCATTGGTCTACAGTGGATTTATTTTCATAGGAAAGACGGAGAAGGGAAAGAAAATAGCTGGCCAGTGTCCACCATGTTGCGTCACCTTTCCTATGCTTTTAGATGAATGCAGACGCTAGGTTTCTGTCCTAAAGGTGATAGTTCAGCCAAATTACAAATGGAAAGGTGATTGTTCAAGTAAATATCAGAACGACACAGAGGTAGGTTATGTCATTGACCTCTCACCTTTGACCTCTCAGTGCTCTTTGTCCCATTTTCTCTTTTCTTCAGCTGAATTATTGACAGTGAATCTGTCTTTGTCTGCCTGAGGGTGGTATTCCCTTTCTAATGTATCATTCCTCAGGCTTGTAATTAGCTATGCCATTCAGCGCCGCAGCCAAGGACACTTTGAGACACACATATACACACACTGTAGCCATGGTTGCACCTTCACCTTCTCACAGGAAGATAAACAACGCTCCTGCAGAAATCAATGACCTGTTTTGTTTTCAACCTGATGACTAAGGTTCAGGTAAGACAGGGGAAATATATGTTTGATAGATTTTGAACTGTTGGACTCTGCTGGACTTGAATATTGTTATTCAGATTAGTTTTGGTATCTTTATGTCTTCAAATATCTAAACGCTGTATTCCAGTAGTTGACTGCAGGGAGATGGATGAAAAGAACAGGAGAGGGGTGTATTCCAGTAGTTGACTGCAGGGAGATGGATGAAAAGAACAGGAGAGAGGGTGTATTCCAGTAGTTGACTGCAGGGAGATGGATGAAAAGAACAGGAGAGAGGGTGTATTCCAGTAGTTGACTGCAGGGAGATGGATGAAAAGAACAGGAGAGAGGGTGTATTCCAGTAGTTGACTGCAGGGAGATGGATGAAAAGAACAGGAGAGGGGTGTATTCCAGTAGTTGACTGCAGGGAGATGGATGAAAAGAACAGGAGAGGGTGTATTCCAGTAGTTGACTGCAGGGAGATGGATGAAAAGAACAGGAGAGGGGTGTATTCCAGTAGTTGACTGCAGGGAGATGGATGAAAAGAACAGGAGAGGGGTGTATTCCAGTAGTTGACTGCAGGGAGATGGATGAAAAGAACAGGAGAGAGGTGTATTCAAGTAGTTGACTGCAGGGAGATGGATGAAAAGAACAGGAGAGGGGTGTATTCCAGTAGTTGACTGCAGGGAGATGGATGAAAAGAACAGGAGAGAGGGTGTATTCCAGTAGTTGACTGCAGGGAGATGGATGAAAAGAACAGGAGAGAGGGTGTATTCCAGTAGTTGACTGCAGGGAGATGGATGAAAAGAACAGGAGAGAGGGTGTATTCCAGTAGTTGACTGCAGGGAGATGGATGAAAAGAACAGGAGAGAGGGTGTATTCCCGTAGTTGACTGCAGGGAGATGGATGAAAAGAACAGGAGAGGGTGTATTCCAGTAGTTGACTGCAGGGAGATGGATGAAAAGAACAGGAGAGAGGGTGTATTCCAGTAGTTTACTGCAGGGAGATGGATGAAAAGAACAGGAGAGAGGGTGTATTCCCGTAGTTGACTGCAGGGAGATGGATGAAAAGAACAGGAGAGAGGGTGTATTCCAGTAGTTGACTGCAGGGAGATGGATGAAAAGAACAGGAGAGAGGGTGTATTCCAGTAGTTGACTGCAGGGAGATGGATGAAAAGAACAGGAGAGGGGTGTATTCCAGTAGTTGACTGCAGGGAGATGGATGAAAAGAACAGGAGAGGGGTGTATTCCAGTAGTTGACTGCAGGGAGATGGATGAAAAGAACAGGAGAGGGGTGTATTCCAGTAGTTGACTGCAGGGAGATGGATGAAAAGAACAGGAGAGGGGTGTATTCCAGTAGTTGACTGCAGGAGATGGATGAAAAGAACAGGAGAGGGGTGTATTCCAGCAGTTGACTGCAGGGAGATGGATGAAAAGAACAGGAGAGGGGTGTATTCCAGTAGTTGACTGCAGGGAGATGGATGAAAAGAACAGGAGAGAGGGTGTATTCCAGTAGTTGACTGCAGGGAGATGGATGAAAAGAACAGGAGAGGGGTGTATTCCAGTAGTTGACTGCAGGGAGATGGATGAAAAGAACAGGAGAGAGGGTGTATTCCAGTAGTTGACTGCAGGGAGATGGATGAAAAGAACAGGAGAGAGGGTGTATTCCAGTAGTTGACTGCAGGGAGATGGATGAAAAGAACAGGAGAGAGGGTGTATTCCAGTAGTTGACTGCAGGGAGATGGATGAAAAGAACAGGAGAGAGGGTGTATTCCAGTAGTTGACTGCAGGGAGATGGATGAAAAGAACAGGAGAGGGTGTATTCCAGTAGTTGACTGCAGGGAGATGGATGAAAAGAACAGGAGAGAGGGTGTATTCCAGTAGTTTACTGCAGGGAGATGGATGAAAAGAACAGGAGAGAGGGTGTATTCCCGTAGTTGACTGCAGGGAGATGGATGAAAAGAACAGGAGAGGGGTGTATTCCAGTAGTTGACTGCAGGGAGATGGATGAAAAGAACAGGAGACAGAAACAGAGCACAGTGCCTGTGTTTTTCAATAACCATGCTTCCCTCCACCTGGGAACAAGACCAGCTGTTATTTATAGCCAGCCTCCAACAGGCAGGCAGAGGGACAAACTGTAGCCAACAACTCACCCACCTCTCTAATATGGTGACTACCCACTATAGATATCAGCTTTGTTGTTCAAGGTAATAACTGTGTTGCCACTACTCTTAGCACCTGTTGATGACAATAAATATCTAGAAGAGTGGAGCAAGCATATTGTCTATACTTTTGTCTAAACATTTTAGGACCTTTTTTATAAACATTCAATCATTACAACATTGTAATAAAGAATAGATATAGCCTTGCTAAATGTTATCCATGGAAGATAAATACAGGCATTCTCTGTTGACTAGAGGATTATATGAGTGAGGCAGAGCTCTGTCCCAAGAGCAGAAATGAAAACCCCCAGCTATCCTCCACAGGGTTGCAAAGAACCCCGTTTACTGCAGATGCTTATAGAATGAAAACATGGCCTTTTCCTCAAACACCCTTTCCAGAGAGAGAGAGAGAAAAAGAGACCTTTATCTGCTATTTTTGTGTCTCTACTCAGCAACTGACTAGAAAATCTCTCCATTGGATCAAATCAAAAACTGATCCTAAAGACAAAACCGGTCAACAATGCAGCCCAGTTGACCAGGAGTGTGCACATCCATACTCAACCTCTACAGTACTTGTGCAACAGACTGCCTACTGATTTGATCTTGCAGCAGGCGATGGTCTCACTAGCCCCGGGGACATGAGGCCCCTTTCCTCTCACAGCCGTGGTGCTCAGCTGCAAGCAGGATCTATTTTCTCTCTCACAAACCCCACAGGAACTAGAATTAACCAACTAGAATGAACCAGCAGAAGCAACTAAAATGAACCAGCTAGAATGAACCAACGCAGAAGCAACTAGACAGAAGCAAAGACTGAAGCTAGAATGAACCAGCAGAAGCAACTAGAATGAACCAACTAGAATGAACCAGCAGAAGCAACTAGAATGAACCAGCTAGAATGAACCAGCAGAAGCAACTAGACTGAACCAGCTAGAATGAACCAGCAGAAGCAACTAGAATGAACCAGCAGAAGCAACTAGAATGAACCAGCTAGAATGAACCAGCAGAAGCAACTAGAATGAACCAGCAGAAGCAACTAGAATGAACCAGCTAGAATGAACCAGCAGAAGCAACTAGAATGAACCAGCAGAAGCAACTAGAATGAACCAGCAGAAGCAACTAGAATGAACCAGCAGAAGCAACTAGAATGAACCAGCAGAAGCAACTAGAATGAACCAGCAGAAGCAACTAGAATGAACCAGCAGAAGCAACTAGAATGAACCAGCAGAAGCAACTAGAATGAACCAGCAGAAGCATCTAGAATGAACCAGCAGAATGAACCAGCAGGTATAGACACACACTTTATTTCTACACTGAGGGTGGGTGGATGGATGAAGGCTTTGCTCATTCAACATTTTGCAGTATAGCTACTGTATAAACCAGCACGCCATTTTGATTTGATTTGGGGGTTTTCCATGAATTTTGTTTAGCTTGTTGTATGTTTGTATTCACATAATAACAGGTAGTTTGTTAAAATAGATCAGAGTTGAGAGTACTGTGATATCTCGTGGGAAGTTGTTGGTGTATTGGTATATATTGGTGTGTCAATGATAATCAAGGATTTATATATACACGCCTTAGACTGTTGACATGTAAACTATATATTGTCTCCAATGTTTATTGATAACATTCATAAATTTGCACTATGAGCACTTGTCTCTCACATATTGTTACAGTTGTTGGTTAGCTAGCGAATATTAGCCATATTAGCATAGACGTGACATCAGTCAAAACACCTCCAAATAAAACAAGGTATCAAGAACAAGATAAAATGAGCTGAAATGAACCACCTATGATTACCCATATGACAGCTTCTTCTCATTGTTGCTAGTTATCTGGCCATCCAGAATCACAACAACACAGACTTCTGCCCCATTGACAGCTTCTTCTCATTGTTGCTAGTTATCTGGCCATCCAGAATCACAACAACACAGACTTCTGCCCCATTGACAGCTTCTTCTCATTGTTGCTAGTTATCTGGCCATCCAGAATCACAACAACACAGACTTCTGCCCCATTGACAGCTTCTTCTCATTGTTGCTAGTTATCTGGCCATCCAGAATCACAACAACAGACTTCTGCCCCATTGACAGCTTCTTCTCATTGTTGCTAGTTATCTGGCCATCCAGAATCACAACAACACAGACTTCTGCCCCATTGACAGCTTCTTCTCATTGTTGCTAGTTATCTGGCCATCCAGAATCACAACAACAGACTTCTGCCCCATTGACAGCTTCTTCTCATTGTTGCTAGTTATCTAGCCATCAGAATCACAACAACACACTTTGCCCCATTGCTTCTTCTGCATTTGTTGCTAGTTATCTGGCCATCCAGAATCACAACAACACAGACTTCTGCCCCATTGACAGCTTCTTCTCATTGTTGCTAGTTATCTGGCCATCCAGCCCACACTTCTATGACAGCTTCTTCTCATTGTTGCTAGTTATCTGGCCATCCAGAATCACAACAACAGACAGACTAGTTATCTGGCCATCCAGAATCACAACAACACAGACTTCTGCCCCATTGACAGCTTCTTCTCCATTGACAGACTTCTGCCCCATTGACAGCTTCTTCTCATTGTTGCTAGTTATCTGGCCATCCAGAATCACAACAACACAGACTTCTGCCCCATGTGACAGCTTCTTCTCATTGTTGCTAGTTATCTGGCCATCCAGAATCACAACAACACAGACTTCTGCCCGTAATGGCTTCTTCTCATTGTTGCTAGTTATCTGTGCATCCAGAATCCACAACAACACAGACTTCTGCCCCATTGACAGCTTCTTCCCATGTTGCTAGTTATCTGGCCATCCAGAATCACAACAACACAGACTTCTGCCCCATTGACATGACTTCTTCCCATTGTTGCTAGTTATCTGGCCATCCAGAATCACAACAACACAGACTTCTGCCCCATTGACAGCTTCTTCCCATTGTTGCTAGTTATCTGGCCATCCAGAATCACAACAACACAGACTTCTGCCCCATATGACAGCTTCTTCTCATTGTTGCTAGTTATCTGGCCATCCAGAATCACAACAACACAGACTTCTGCCCCATTGACAGCTTCTTCTCATTGTTGCTAGTTATCTGGCCATCCAGAATCACAACAACACAGACTTCTGCCCCATATGACAGCTTATTCTCATTGTTGCTAGTTATCTGGCCATCC
>NW_027014867.1:0-12621 GCF_036934945.1 Oncorhynchus masou masou | reverse complement strand
ACTCAGAGTGGTGTTAGATGTGTGAGTCTATCATCAAGTTCGACTCAGAGTGGTGTTAGATGTGTGAGTCTATCATCAAGTTCGACTCAGAGATTGGTGTTAGATGTGTGAAGTCTATCATCAAGATTCGAACTCAGAGTGGTGTTAGATGGGTGAGTCTATCATCAAGTTCGACTCAGAGTGGTGTTAGATGGGTGAGTCTATCATCAGAGTTCGACTCAGAGTGGTGTTAGATGTGTGAGTCTATCATCAAGTTCGACTCAGAGTGGTGTTAGATGTGTGAGTCTGTCATCAAGTTCGACTCAGAGTGGTGTTAGATGTGTGAGTCTATCATCAAGTTCGACTCAGAGTGGTGTTAGATGTGTGAGTCTATCATCAAGTTCGACTCAGAGTGGTGTTAGATGTGTGAGTCTATCATCAAGTTTCGACTCAGAGTGGTGTTAGATGTGTGAGTCTATCATCAAGTTCGACTCAGAGTGGTGTTAGATGTGTGAGTCTATCATCAAGTTCGACTCAGAGTGGTGTTAGATGTGTGAGTCTATCATCAAGTTCGACTCAGAGTGGTGTTAGATGTGTGAGTTTATCATCAAGTTCGACTCAGAGTGGTGTTAGATGTAGTGTGTCATCAATGTTCTGACTCAGAGTGGTGTTAGATGTGTGAGTCTATCATCAAGTTCGACTCAGAGTGGTATAGATGTGAGTCTATCACCAAGTTCACTCAAGTGGGTTAGATGTGTGAGTCTATCATCAGTTCGATCAAAGGTGGTGTTAGAGTGTGTGAGTTTATCATCAAGTTCGACTCAGAGTGGTAGTAGATGTGAGTCTATCATCAAGTTCGACTCGAGGTGGTGTTAGATGTGTGAGTCTATCATCAAGTTCGACTTAGAGTGATGTTAGATGTGTGAGTCTATCATCAAGTTCTGACTTTCAGAAAGTGGTGTTAGAGTGTGGTGAGTCTATCATCAGAGTTCGACTTTCAGAGTGTGTTAGATGTGTGAGTTCATCATCAAGTTCGACCTCAGGAGTGGTGTTAGATGATGTGAGTGATGTCATCGAGTTCAACTCTGAGAGTGGTGTTAGATGTGAGCCCATCACCAAGTTCGACTTCAGAGTGGTGTTAGATAGTGTGGAGTCTATCATCAAGTTCGACTCAGAGTGGTGTTAGATGTGTGAGTCTATCATCGAAGTTCGACTTCCAGAGTATTGTTAGATGCGTGGTCTATCAGTCAGTTCGACTCAGAGTGGTGTTAGATGTGTGAGTCCATCACGAGTTCGACTCAGAGGTGCGTGTTAGATGTGTGAGCCTGTCATCAGTTGAGCTCAAGTGGTAGTTAGATGCGTGAGTCTATCATCAAGTTCGACTCAGAGTGGTGACCAGATGTGTGAGTCTATCATCAAGTGTCGACTCAGAGTGGTGCATTAGATGTGTGAGTCTATCATCAAGTTCGACTCAGAGTGGTGTTAGATATGTGAGTCTATCATCAAGTTCGACTCAGAGTGGTGTTAGATGTGTGAGTCTATCATCAAGTTCGACTCAGAGTGGTGTTAGATGTGTGAGTCTATCATCAATGTCTCGACTCAGAGTGGTGTTAGATATGTGAGTCTATCATCAAGTTCGACTCAGAGTGGTGTTAGGCATGTGAGTCTATCATCAAGTTCGACGACTCAGAGTTGGTCGTTAGATGTGTGAGTGCATGTCATCAAGTTCGGACTCCAGAGTGGTGTTAGATGTGTGAGTCTATCATCAAGTTCGACTCAGAGTGGTGTTAGATGGTGAGTCTATCATCAAGTTCGACTCAGAGTGGTGTTAGATGTGTGAGTCTATCATCAAGTTCGACTCAGAGTGGTGTTAGATGTGTGAGTCTATCATCAAGTTCGACTCAGAGTGGTGTTAGATGTGTGAGTCTGTCATCAAGTTCGACTCAGAGTGGTGTTAGATGTGTGAGTCTATCATCAAGTTCGACTCAGAGTGGTGTTAGATGTGTGAGTCTATCATCAAGTTCGACTCAGGTGGTGTTAGATGTGTGAGTCTATCATCAAGTTCGACTCAGAGTGGTGTTAGATGTGTGAGTCTATCATCAAGTTCGACTCAGAGTGGTGTTAGATGTGTGAGTGTGTCATCAAGTTCTGACTCAGAGTGGTGTTAGATGTGTGAGTCTATCATCAGGTTCGACTCCAGAGTGGCTGGATAGTAGTTTATCGTCAAACCCCTGCAACCTCGGACATCCACCTCATCTTGTTCTGACCGGAGACATTCTGTGGGTAGTTTGGACGCTTCTAGCTAGGCGCATGCCAGCACCTAAGCTTCCTATTGCGTTCATGATTCTTCTCAACATCTACAACCCATCCCTATTTTCAGCTTCACCTAAAGCTTGAATCCTTAGACTGTGAAACTGCACAACAATGAAGTTACAAACAACAAGCCGAAGTCCCCCCCCCGGCTCCCCCGCTCCCCCCTCGAGAATATGTACTGATAACGATAGGTTCGTTGAGCAAAACAATAACAAATGGTAGCAGCGCGTATCGAGCGTTCTTCGTTTATCGAGAGAGTCTGACCGAAATGCAGCGTGTTGGTTAATCATGTTTTTAATAGAACAAATGACGATACATGAAATAACAAAAACAAGAAACGGAACGTGAAAAACCTATACAGCCTGTCTTGAACACTAACACAGAGACAGGGTAATCACCTACCTGAGCCTACAAGTAGAAACCTAGGCTACCTACAATATCGTGTTCCCAATCAGAGACAACGAGAATCACTGACTCTGATGAGAGTCCGCCTCAGGCAAGCAAACTATGCACACACACACACCCTGATCAGCCACAATCCCAACAACTTTAAAACCCCACTAAGAAATATAACAAAATAAACCATGTCACACCCTGTACTGATCAACTAATTAACTAAAACACAAAATACTAAGACCAGGTGTGACAGTAGTTACACTGAAAACTACTTGCAAATAACATGAATACAGCAAAGTATGGTGAAATAGAGAATGGCATGTAATGGAGGCAGACATAGTTGAGATTTCACCCACAATGTAATTGTTTTGTTTTATGACTTACCTGCAAGTTACTGTACACAGGTACAGTATATTACCGTAAATTCAAATAAACCTTCAGCAACACTTTACAAACTATAGCAGGAGGCTTTTCAACTAAACATGAATAATGTGTCAAATGGATGAATGCAAAGGTGAAAGTTACTCACCAGGATCAGCGTTTACTTCACATATTACTCACCTGGTTTTAAATGAACGACATTTTTCTTCGAGGCCACATGCTCATGCAATAATAACACATCATTATTGTCGTAATAGCATAACGATTAGCCTTTAAAAATACAAATTCTTCACACTTTTTTTAATCATTGCATTATTCAAGTGTGTAACTGTGTTTAATTGAAAGCTCCTGTTATACAGTTTGCAATATCTGCTTACATTTATATACTACTACTATACACTATGGTTTGCACTTCAGGTTAGCAGATGCTACCATGCGTAGCATGAATGATGCATTTGCACACCACATCAAGGTAATTAAGATAATGTAATGACTGTATGGATAACGTAAGGATAAAGCAAACTTGTGCAGCTCATGGTTTGTAACTCGACTCAACAAGCTGGATCCCCATTTCCAGTAGCTGATCGCATTATTGCGTTGCGTGGTACCAATCGTATGCGCGTAATGATAATTACATTTCACGTAGCTGATTGCAGTATTGCGTTGTGTGGTGCTTAATGTGTTGAGTATAATTACATTTTCTCAGTAGCTAATTAGTATAATTGCGTTGCATGTTGCCTGATCGTGCAGAGAGTATAAATTACATTTTCAGTAGCTAGTTGCATTATTAGTGTTGCACGGTGCCTAATTGTCAGGTATAAATTACATTTTCAGTCAGCTAATTGCATTATGCGTTGCGTGGTGCCTCATCGTGTAAGCACATAAATCACATTTTCAGTAGCTGGTCGCATTGTGTGCTTCGAGCAGTTGCCTAACTGTGCAGCGTATAAATTACATTTTCAGTAGCTAATTGCATTATTGCGTTGCATGGCGCCTAATTGTGTAGTTATAAATTACATTTTCAGTAGCTAATTGCATTATTGTGTTGCGTGCTGCTAATTGTGTAGATAAATTAGGCTTCAAAGCTAATCGATGTAGAAGGAAAGCAGCGTGAGCAGCACATGGCCTTGATAAGGCTTTAAATGTTTTCAGACAGATTTGAATTTGATTTTCTCCTCTCTCCCGAAAGGTGAAAGTTCACCTTAGCTTCCTCAATAAAGGCTCAATGGAGTAAGATCAAGTTTCTGTTAATTTATTACACCTAATGATGCCACAATGTGATATGGATTTCTGATTGATTCATATTCAACAGGTTTGCGTTAACTCTTCCAACGAGATATCCCAGTTGATGAGAACAGAGAGAACACCAGGTTAGTTGATATGAACTCATAGTTCCTCCCAACAACGTCATGATACTTGGTACTTCTAAATGCTCTTTCCTATTTCTAATGCTACCCGTTAGATCATTTTCAGGGTGCGTTAACCTCTTGAATCTCCCATCCCGGATCCGGGATCGTGACTAAAGCCTCAGGCTCATTAGCATAACGCAACGTTAACGATTTCTGAAAATCGCAAATAAAATGAAAATAATGCGCCTGCTCTCAAGCTTAGCCTTTTCTTAACAACACTGTCATCTCAGATTTTCAAAATATGCTTTTGAACCATAGCAATTGACTAATTTGTGTAAGAGTATGCTAAGCTAGCTTAGCATTTTGAGTAGCATTTAGCACGCAACATTTTCACAAAAACCAGATAACCAAATAAATAAAATCATTTACCTTTGAAGAGCTTCGGATGTTTTCAATGAGGAGACTCTCAGTTACATACCAAATGCGCAGTTTTTCCTGAAAGCGTCTGTGTGTAGGAGAAATCGCTCCGTTTTGTACATCACATTTGGCTACCGAAACGAACCGAAAATTCAGTCACCTACAACGTCAAACTTTTCCGAATTAACTCCATAATATCGACCGAAACATGGCAAACGTTGTTTGGAATCAATCCTCAAGGTGTTTTTTCACATATCTCTTCATTGATATATCGTTCGTGGAAGCCTGTATTCTTCTCTAAATTCCATGGAAAAATACTTGCAGCTGACTTTGCGCACCAATTTCGGCGCAGGACACCGGGCGGACACCTGGTAAATGTGGTCTCTTATGGTCAATCTTCCAATGATATGCCTACAAATACGTCACAATGCTGCAGACACCTTGGGGAAACGACAGAAAGGGCAGACTTACTCCTCTCGCATTCACAGCCATATAAGGAGACAATGGAAAACAGAGCCTCAAAAATCCTGCTCATTTCCTGGATGCCGTCTCATCTTGGTTTTGCCTGAAGCTCACGTTCTAGGGCACGCACAGAAAATATCTTTGCAGTTCTGGACACGTCAGAGTGTTTTCTTTCGAAAGCTATCAATTATATGCATAGTCGAGCATCTTTTTGTGACAAAATATCTTGTTTAAAACGGGAACGTTTTTCATCCAAAAATGAAATTGCGCCCCTAGAGTTTCAACAGGTTAACAGAGATGTACTGTACACAGTTAGCTAGTGGTGGGCACTCAACAAGGACATGAACAAGTCACATGACGTGATATTGGTTCATCGATAGCTTCACTATTATGGGAAAGAGCAAACATGACTGTTCCGGAGTGCTACAAAACCTTCAAATGCCTTCGGCGTACAAACTTAACCGGCTGCTGATGGATCACATAAGCTTCGTTGTATTCACACTGGTTAAATTGCTAATAGATAAAACCAACACTTATAGATCCACTAAGAGCAAACCAACAACCACTAGCTTGGATCCAACAAACCTGACCCATCGGAGAATCCCAGCCCATGACCCAACTGGCAATGCAAATCAGTTCTGATGTTGTCGATGGAATGCAGAGGGCAGGTCGTGGGGTATTTTCTCTCAGATTGTTGCTATAGTTGAATCAGTAGTTATTTGTTACAATGTATTTGTTCCATCTGGTTGTTTTTCATCGAAAAAATGGTCGAACAAAACTGCAATACTTGAACAGAACCATGCGCGTCGGTCACAGTCACACCGCTTTGCTCAGTGGTACCAGTTCCTCCTAATTCGGCTCGAACCGAGACTTAGGCCTATTGGACAGATACTACAAGATTCTCTCAAAATGCCGTTTGAGGTGGCAGAGAAATGAACATTTTCTGGCATCAGTTTGCTGACATCCCTGCAGTCGGTCTTTTATTGTCCCCAGCAGAAGATGCACCATGTGTAGTGTCACGTTGTTTAATCAGCTTTTGATATGCCACACCCATCAGGTGAATGGCAAATGACAAATGATCACGCACAGGGATGTAAGAGACATTGAAAGTAATAAGCTTTTGTGCTCATGGATCTATTTCCTCTACTATTTTTCAGCTCATGAAAACACTTGGAACTCACCATCTTGACATGTTATGTGCGTTACACACTGAGTGTACAAACGATTAAGGACACCATTTCTTTCCATCCATAACATAAACTGACAGGTGAATCCAGGCGAAAGCTATGATCCCTTATTGATGTCACTGCTACATCCACTTCAATCAGTGTAGATGATTATCAGCATTTCACACACGTTGTCTAAATACTGTTGGTACTTGGCGACCATATAGAAATACCCCTAAAGGCTTTAGATGAGGGTAGGTATAAACCTGCAAGCCTCTTCAATAACACTGGACATGAGTCTTCTTCTAAACATTACAGGGAAATGGCCTCTAACATATAAAGCAACACCCTCCCCCATAAGCATTCCTGTCTCTTCTAGATATTACATCCTGTATTAGCACTGCTATCGTAAAGTGAACTTTCATGAGTCTTGTAGTTAAGCAACCCTATGCAGAATGTTTATCTGAGGTTAGTAAGTTACTGATTTGCGAACTCTTATTTCTAAGGCTACATATGCAGTGTATTCAGGAAGCGTCAAAACATGACCTTTAACACTGAATGAATTGCAGCCTCATTCAAAAATTGACTGCGACTGCCCCCTCCGCACTGCCGACCCGCAATGATCGAGCAAAAAAACATGATTTTTTACGAGAATTTGGAAGACGCTAGTGGCAAGAAGGGTTAGAGCAAGAGGGCACTAGCGGTAACCGGAAGGTTGCAAGTTCAAAATCACCTTGTCGCTCTGCCCCCTGAAAACCCACTGCAGAGAGTTTCCTCTTCGGAGATGAGTCGACTACTAATAATCAAATCATTGTTATTTTGATCACATGTTACACGATTTCATCTTGGGGATACGTTACTGCGGAGATAGCTAGCGAAATTTATGCTAACTGTTCCTGTGCTCGGTTTATGTGGCATTATCTCTGTACTAATTCACAACACATACACGAAATCTACATGGAGCTACTATGATCAAAGCACTGGCTCAGAGTTGGCACTGACTGCAAATGCAGATAGAGCACAGTATGCAGATGATATGAGACAGACTATTATGCCGCTGTGACGCTGTAAGACCCAAAGCGGTTTTAACAGAAAACAGAGTTCTTTAATGAAAAACAGGAATGGCATAAATCCTCTTCCAACGTAGTCAATGGAACAAAAGAACGTTAGTATAATGCAGGATGCACCTGCCAGGCAGACTCCGACAGGATAGGACAAGGTGGAAGCAAACGGGACGACAGCTTGCTTCTGGCATCAAAAACACAAACAAGAATCAGACACTGAAAGTAGCAGGAACAGAGAGAGAAATAGAGACCTAATCAGAGGGGAAGAGAGAACAGGTGGGAAAGAGTGAATGAGCTAGTTAGGGGAGATGTAGAACAGCTGAAGAATGAGAGACAGAGAAGGTAACCTAAAAAGACCAGCAGAGAGAGACAGAGTGAAGAGAAAGGACAGGAACAGACATAACAAGACATGACAGTACCCCCACTCACCAGGCGCCTCCTGGCGCACTCGAGAGAAACCTGGGCGGCAACGGAGGAAATCATCGATCAGCGAACGGTCCAGCACGTCCCGAGAGGGAACCCAACTCCTCTCCTCAGGACCGTACCCCTCCCAATCCACTAGGTACTGATGACCACGGCCCCGAGGCGCATGTCCAAAATCTTACGAACCCTGTAGATGGGTGCGCCTCGACAAGGATGGGGGGGAGGGACGGCGGGGCGCGAAGAACGGGCTTAACACAGGAGACATGGAAGACCGGGTGAACGCGACGAAGATAGCGCGAGAAGAGTCGCACTGCGACAGGATTAATGACCTGGGAAATACGGAACGGACCAATGAACCGCGCCAACTTGCGAGAAGCTGTCTTAAGGGGAAGGTTCTGAGTGGAGAGCCATACTCTCTGACCGCAACAATATCTAGGACTCTTGGTCCTACGCTTATTAGCGGCCCTCACAGTCTGCACCCCTATTACGGCAAAGTGCCGACCCTGACCCTTCCAGGTGCGCTCGCAACGCTGGACAAAGCCTGAGCGGAGGGGACGCAGGACTCGAGCTGGAGAAGAGAACAGCGGAGGCTGGCACCCGAGGCTACTCTGAAAAGGGGATAGACCGGTAGCAGACGAGGGAAGCGAGTTGTGGGCGTACTCTGCCCAGGGGAGCTGTGTTCTGACCAAGACGCAGGCTTACGAAAAGAAAGACTGCGTAAATGCGATAACAGTCTGATTGGCCCGTTCGGCTTGACCGTTAGACTGGGGATGAAAGCCGGACGAGAGACTGACGGAAGCCCCAATCAAACGGCAAAACTCCCTCCAAAATTGAGACGTGAACTGCGGGCCTCTGTCGGAAACGACGTCAGACGGAAGGCCATGAATTCGGAAAACATTCTCGATAATGATCTGAGCCGTCTCCTTAGCAGAAGGGAGCTTATCGAGAGGAATGAAATGAGCCGCCTTAGAGAATCTATCGACAACCGTAAGAATAACTGTCTTCCCGCTGATGAAGGCAGTCCGGTGATAAAATCTAAAGCGATGTGAGACCACGGTCGAGAGGGAATGGGAAGCGGTCTGAGACGGCCGGCAGGAGGAGAGTTCCCAGATTTAGTCTGCGCGCAGACCGAACAAGCGGCGACAAATCGACGCGCATCACGTTCCCAGTGGGCCACCAGAAACGCTGGCGAATGGAAGCGCGTACCCCGAACGCCGGGGTGGCCGGCTAACTTGGCAGAGTGGGCCCACTGAAGAACGGCCGGACGAGTAGGACGGAAACGAACAGAAGGTTCCTAGGACAAGCTCGCGCGACGGAGTGTGAGCGAGTGCTTGCTTTACCTGCCTCTCAATTCCCCAGACAGTCAACCCGACAACACGCCCGTCAGGGAGAATCCCCTCGGGGTCGGTGGAGACCTCAGAAGAACTAAATAGCCTGAGAGGCCATCAGGCTTGGTGTTCTTTGAGCCCGGACGATAAGAAATAACAAACTCGAAACGAGCGAAAAAACAGAGCCCAACGAGCCTGACGCGCATTAAGTCGCTTGGCTGAACGGATGTACTCAAGGTTCCTATGGTCAGTCTAAATGACAAAAGGAACGGTCGCCTTCCAACCACTGTCGCCATTCGCCTAGGGCTGCCGGATGGCGAGCAGTTCAAGTGACACAACATCATAGTTACGTTCTGACGGCGATAAGCGATGAGAGAAAAACGCGCAAGGATGGACCTTGCCGTCAGAGAGAGCGCTGAGAAAGAATGGCTCCCACGCCCACCTCTGACGCGTCAACCTCAACAACAAACTGTCTAGAGATGTCAGGTGTAACAAGAATAGGAGCGGATGTAAAACGATTCTTAAGAAGATCAAAAGCTCCCTGGGCGGAAACGGACCACTTAAAGCACGTCTTAACAGAAGTAAGGGCTGTGAGGGGAGCTGCCACCTGACCGAAATTACGGATGAAACGACGATAGAAATTAGCGAAGCCCAGAAGCGCTGCAGCTCGACGCGTGACTTAGGAGCGGGCCAATCAATGACAGCCTGGACCTTAGCGGGATCCATCTTAATGCCCTCAGCGGAAATAACGGAACCGAGAAAAGGGACAGAGGCGGCATGAAAAATGCACTTCTCAGCCTTCACATAAAGACAGTTCTCCAAAAGGCGCTGGAGGACGCGTCGCACGTGCTGAACATGAATCGAGAGAGACGGTGAAAAAATCAGGATATCGTCCATGTAAACGAAAACAAAAATGTTCAGCATGTCTCTCAGGACGTCGTTAACTAGTGCCTGAAAGACAGCTGGAGGCGTTAACGAGGCCGAAAGGAAGAACCCGGTATTCAAAGTGCCCTAACGGAGTGTTAAACGCCGTCTTCCACTCGTCCCCCTCCCTGATGCGCACGAGATGGTAGGCGTTACGAAGGTCCAATTTGGTGAAAAACCTGGCTCCCTGCAGGATCTCGAAGGCTGAAGACATAAGAGGAAGCGGATAACGATTCTTAACTGTTATGTCATTCAGCCCTCGATAATCACGCATGGGCGCAGGGACCCGTCCTTCTTCTGAACAAAAAAAAACCCCGCTCCGGCGGGAGAGGAGGAGGAGACTATGGTACCGGCGTCGGCGAGACCGACAAATAATCCTCGAGAGCCTTACGTTCGGGAGCCGACAGAGAGTATAATCTACCCCGGGGGAGTAGTTCCCGGAAGGAGATCAATACTACAGTCATACGACCGGTGTGGAGGGAGAGAAGTGGCCTTGGAACGACTGAACACCGTGCGCAGATCGTGATACTCCTCCGGCACCCCTGTCAAATCGCCAGGCTCCTCCTGTGAAGAAGAGACAGAGGAAACAGGAGGGATAGCAGACATTAAACAGGTCACATGACAAGAAACATTCCAGGATAGGATAGTATTACTAGACCAATTAATAGAAGGGTTATGGCGCACTAGCCAGGGATGACCCAAAACAACAGGTGTAAAAGGTGAACGAAAAATTAAAAAAGAAATGGTTTCGCTATGATTACCAGAGACAGTGAGGGTTAAAGGCAGCGTCTCACGCTGAATCTTGGGGAGAGAACTACCATCTAAAGCGAACAAGGCCGTGGGCTCCCCTAACTGTCTGAGAGGAATGTCATGTTCCCGAGCCCAGGTCTCGTCCATAAAACAGCCCTCCGCCCCAGAGTCTATCAAGGCACTGCAGGAAGCAGATGAACCGGGCCAGCGGAGATGGACCGGAAAGGTAGTGCGTGATCCAGAAGGAGAGGCCTGAGTAGTTGCGCTCACCAGTAGCCCTCCTCTTACTGATGAGCTCTGGCTTTTACTGGACATGAGGTGACAAAATGACCAGCGGAGCCGCAGTAGAGACAGAGGCGATTGGTGATTCTCCGTTCCTTCTCCTTGGCCGATATGCGGATACCCCCAGCTGCATAGGCTCAGCATCCGAGCCGGCGGAGGAGGGTGGCAGTGATGCGGCAGGTGGCAGTGATGTGGAGAGGGAGCAACGGAGAACGCGAGCTCCTTTCCACGAGCTCGGCGACGAAGATCAAACCGTCGCTCTATGCGAATAGCGAGAGCTATTAAGGAGTCCAGACTGGAAGGAACCTCCCGGGAGAGGATCTCATCCTTAACCTCGACGAGGAGACCCTCCAGAAAACGGCGAGCAAAGCCGGCTCGTTCCAGTCACTAGAGGCAGCGAGAGTGCGAAACTCAATAGAATAATCCGTTATGGATCGATTCCCCTGACATAGGGAAGACAGGGCCCTGGAAGCCTCCTCCCCAAAAACAGAACGGTCAAAAACCCGTATCATCTCCTCCTTAAAGTCCTGATACTGGTTAATACACTCAGCCCTGCGCCTCCCAGATTGCCGTGCCCCACTCACGCGCCCGTCCGGTAAGGAGAGAAATGGCGTAGGCGATGCGGGCTGCGCTCCTGGAGTAAGTGTTGGGCTGGAGAGAGAACACCACATCACACTGAGTGAGGAATGAGCGGCACTCAGTGGGCTCCCCAGAGTAACACGGCGGGTTGTTGATCCTGGGCTCCGGAGACTCGGAAACCCTGGAAGTGGGCGGTGGATCGAGGTGGAGTTGGTGAACCTGTCTTGTGAGGTCGGAGACTTGGACGGCCAGGGTCTCAACGGCATGTCGAGCAGCAGACAATTCCTCCTCGTGTCTGCCTAGCATCGCTCCCTGGATCTCGACGGCGGAGTGAAAAGGGTCCGGAGCCGCTGGGTCCATTCTTGGTCTGATTCTTCTGTTATGTACTTGAGTGAAGACCCAAAAGCGGTTTTAACAGAAAACAGAGTTCTTTAATGAAAAACAGGAATGGCATAAATCCTCTTCCAACGTAGTCAATGGAACAAAAAGAACGTTAGTATAATGCAGGATGCACCTGCCAGGCAGACTCCGACAGGATAGGACAAGGTGGAAGCAAACGGGACGACAGCTTGCTTCTGGCATCGAAAACACAAACAAGAATCAGACACTGAAAGTAGCAGGAACAGAGAGAGAAATAGAGACCTAATCAGAGGGGGAAGAGAGAACAGGTGGGAAGGAGTGAATGAGCTAGTTAGGGGAGATGTAGAACAGCTGAAGAATGAGAGACAGAGAAGGTAACCTAAAAAGACCAGCAGAGAGAGACAGAGTGAAGAGAAAGGACAGGAACAGACATAACAAGACATGACAC
>NW_027014866.1:0-12622 GCF_036934945.1 Oncorhynchus masou masou | reverse complement strand
TGTCATGTACTAGACTGTAGTGTGAGGGGCAGGGCTGTCATGTACTAGACTGTAGTGTGAGGGGCAGGGCTGTCATGTACTAGACTGTAGTGTGAGGGGCAGGGCTGTCATGTAACAGACTGCGTGAGGGTGGGCTGTCATGCACTAGACTGGGAGTGTGAGGGCAGGGCTGTCATATACTAGACTGTAGTGTGAGGGGCAGGGCTGTCATGTACCAGACTGTAGTGTGAGGGGCAGGGCTGCCGCGTACCAGACTGTAGTGCGAGGGCAGGCTGTCAGCGTACCAGACTGTAGTGTGAGGGGCAGGGCTGTCATGTACTAGACTGTAGTGTGAGGGGCAGGGGCTGTCATGTACTAGACTGTAGTGCAGAGGAGCAGGGCTGTCATGTACCAGACTGTAGTGGAGAGCAGGGCTGTCATGTACCAGACCGTGTGAGGGGCAGGGCTGTCATGTACCAGACTGTAGTGTGAGGGGGCAGGGCTGTCGCACCAGACTGTAGTGTGAGGCAGGCAGGGGCTGTCATGTACCAGACTGTCGTGTGAGGGGCAGGGGCTGTCATGTACTAGACTGTAGTGAGGAGCAGGGCAGGGCTGTTGCACTAGACTGCAGTGTGAGGAGCAGGGCTGTCATGTACTAGACTGTAGTGTGAGGGGCAGGGCTGTCATGTACTAGACTGTAGTGTGAGGGGCAGGGCTGTCATGTACTAGACTGGAGTGTGAGGGGTGGGTCATGTACTAGGACTGTAGTGTGAGGAGCAGGGCTGTCATGTACTAGACTGTAGTGTGGGGCTGGGTTGTCATGTACTAGACTGTAGTGAGGAGCAGGGCAGGGCTGTCATGTACCAGACTGTAGTGAGGGCAGGGCTGTCATGTACTAGACTGTAGTGTGAGGGGCAGGGCTGTCATGTACTAGACTGTAGTGTGAGGGCAGGGCTGTCATGTACTAGACTGTAGTGTGAGGGGCTGGGCTGTCATGTACTAGACTGTGGTGTGAGGGGCAGGCTGTCATGTACTAGACTGTAGTGTGAGGGGCAGGGCTGTCATGTACTAGACTGTAGTGTGAGGGGCAGGGCTGTCATGTACTAGACTGTAGTGTGAGGGGCAGGGCTGTCATGTACTAGACTGTAGTGTGAGGGGCAGGGCTGTCATGTACTAGACTGTAGTGTGAGGGGCAGGGCTGTCATGTACTAGACTGTAGTGTGAGGGGCAGGGCTGTCATGTATTAGACTGTAGTGTGAGGGGCTGGGCTGTCATGTACTAGACTGTAGTGTGAGGGGCAGGGCTGTCATGTACTAGACTGTAGTGTGAGGGGCAGGGCTGTCATGTACTAGACTGTAGTGTGATGTACTAGGGCAGGGCAGGGCTGTCATGTACTAGACTGTAGTGTGAGGGGCAGGGCTGTCATGTACTAGACTGTAGTGTGAGGGGCAGGGCTGTCATGTACTAGACTGTAGTGTGAGGAGCAGGGCTGTCATGTACTAGACTGTAGTGTGAGGAGCAGGGCTGTCATGTACTAGACTGTAGTGTGAGGGGCTGGGCTGTCATGTACTAGACTGTAGTGTGAGGAGCAGGGCTGTCATGTACTAGACTGTAGTGTGGGGCAGGGCTGTCATGTAATAGACTGTAGTGTGAGGAGCAGGGCTGTCATGTACTAGACTGTAGTGTGGGGGCAGGGCTGTCATGTACTAGACTGGTGTGACAGGGCTGTCATGTACTAGACTGTAGTGTGAGGAGCAGGGCAGGGCTGTCATGTACTAGACTGTAGTGTGAGGGCAGGGCTGTCATGTACTAGACTGTAGTGTGAGGGGCAGGGCTGTCATGTACTAGACTGTAGTGTGAGGGGCAGGGCTGTCATGTACTAGACTGTAGTGTGAGGGGCAGGGCTGTCATGTACTAGACTGTAGTGTGAGGGGGGCAGGGCTGTCATGTACTAGACTGTAGTGTGAGGGGCAGGGCTGTCATGTACTAGACTGTAGTGTGGGGCAGGGCTGTCATGTACTAGACTGTAGTGTGAGGAGGGGCTGTCATGTACTAGACTGTAGTGTGAGGGGGGCTGGGCTGTCATGTACTAGACTGTAGTGTGAGGAGCAGGGCAGGGCTGTCATGTACTAGACTGTAGTGTGAGGGGCAGGGCTGTCATGTACTAGACTGTAGTGTGAGGGGCAGGGCTGTCATGTACTAGACTGTAGTGTGAGGAGCAGCAGGGCTGTCATGTACTAGACTGTAGTGTGAGGGCAGGGCTGTCATGTACTAGACTGTAGTGTGAGGCAGGGCTGTCATGTACTAGACTGTAGTGTGAGGGGCAGGGCTGTCATGTACTAGACTGTAGTGTGAGGGGCAGGGCTGTCATGTACTAGACTGTAGTGTGAGGGGCAGGGCTGTCATGTACTAGACTGTAGTGTGAAGGGCAGGGCTGTCATGTACTAGACTGTAGTGTGAGGGGCAGGGCTGTCATGTACTAGACTGTAGTGTGAGGAGCAGGGCTGTCATGTACTAGACTGTAGTGTGAGGGGCTGGGCTGTCATGCTGGGCTGTCATGTACTAGACTGTAGTGTGAGGGGCAGGGCTGTCATGTACTAGACTGTAGTGTGAGGGCAGGGCTGTCATGTACTAGACTGTAGTGTGAGGGCAGGGCTGTCATGTACTAGACTGGAGTGTGAGGGGCAGGGCTGTCATGTACTAGACTGTAGTGTGAGAGGCAGGGCTGGCTCATGTACTAGACTGTAGTGTGAGGGGCAGGGCAGGGCTGTCATGTACTAGACTGTAGTGTGAGGGCAGGGCTGTCATGTACTGAACTGTGAGTATTGAGGGCAGGGCTGTCATGTACTAGACTGTAGTGTGAGGGGCAGGGCTGTCATGTACTAGACTGTAGTGTGAGGGGCAGGGCTGTCATGTACTAGACTGTAGTGTGAGGGGCAGGGCTGTCATGTACTAGACTGTAGTGTGAGGGGCAGGGCTGTCATGTACTAGACTGTAGTGTGAGGGGCAGGGCTGTCATGTACTAGACTGTAGTGTGAGGTGCAGGGCAGGGCTGTCATGTACTAGACTGTAGTGTGAGGGGCAGGGCTGTCATGTACTAGACTGTAGTGTGAGGGGCAGGGCTGTCATGTACTAGACTGTAGTGTGAGGAGCAGGGCTGTCATGTACTAGACTGTAGTGTGAGGGGCAGGCGGGCTGTCATGTACTAGACTGTAGTGTGAGGGGCAGGGCTGTCATGTACTAGACTGTAGTGTGAGGGGCAGGGCTGTCATGTACTAGACTGTAGTGTGAGGGGCAGGGCTGTCATGTACTAGACTGTAGTGTGAGGGGCAGGGCTGTCATGTACTAGACTGTAGTGTGAGGGCAGGGCAGGGCTGTTCATGTACTAGACTGTAGTGTGAGGGCAGGGCTGTCGCGGCGCAGGGCAGTGTGAGGGCAGGGCTGTCATGTACTAGACTGTAGTGTGAGGGGCTGGGCTGTCATGTAATAGACTGTAGTGTGAGGGCTGGGCTGTCATGTACTAGACTGTAGTGTGAGGGCTGGGCTGTCATGTAATAGACTGTAGTGAGGGCAGGGCTGTCATGTACTAGACTGAGTGTGAGGGCAGGGCTGTCATGTACTAGACTGTAGTGTGAGGGCTGGGCTGTCATGTACTAGACTGTAGTGTGAGGGGCAGGGCTGTCATGTGCTGGGCTGTAAGTGTGAGGGCTGGGCTGTCATGTAATAGACCTTAGTGTGAGGGGCGGGCTGTCATGTACTAGACTGTAGTGTGAGGGGCTGGGCTGTCATGTACTAGACTGGAGTGTGAGGGGCAGGGCTGTCATGTACTAGACTGTAGTGTGAGGGGCAGGGCTGTCATGTACTAGACTGTAGTGTGAGGCAGGGCTGTCATGTACTAGACTGTAGTGTGAGGGGGCTGTCATGGACTGTAGTGTGAGGAGCAGGGCTGTCATGTACTAGACTGTAGTGTGAGGGGCAGGGCTGTCATGTACTAGACTGTAGTGTGAGGGCAGGGCTGTCATGTACTAGACTGGAGTGTGAGGGGAAGCAGGGCTGTCATGTAATAGACTGTAGTGTGAGGGGCTGGGCTGTCATGTACTAGACTGTAGTGTGAGGGGCAGGGCTGTCATGTGCCCTAGACTGTAGTGTGAGGGGCAGGGGGCTGTCATGTACTAGACTGTAGTGTGAGGGCAGGGCTGTCATGTTCTAGACTGTAGTGTGAGGAGCAGGGCTGTCATGTACTAGACTGTAGTGTGAGGGGCAGGGCTGTCATGTACTAGACTGTAGTGTGAGGGACGGCAGGGCTGTCATGCTAGACTGTAGTGTGAGGGGCAGGGCTGTCATGTACTAGACTGTAGTGTGAGGGCAGGGCTGTCATGTACTAGACTGTAGTGTGAGGAGCAGGGCTGTCATGTACTAGACTGGAGTGTGAGGGGCAGGGCTGTCATGTACTAGACTGTAGTGTGAGGGGCAGGGCTGTCATGTACTAGACTGTAGTGTGAGGGGCAGGGCTGTCATGTACTAGACTGTAGTGTGAGGGCAGGGCTGTCATGTACTAGACTGTAGTGTGAGGGGCAGGGCTGTCATGTACTAGACTGTAGTGTGAGGAGCAGGGCTGTCATGTACTAGACTGGAGTGTGAGGGCAGGGCTGTCATGTACTAGACTGGAGTGTGAGGGGCAGGGCTGTCATGTGCTAGACTGGAGTGTGAGGAGCAGGGCTGTCATGTACTAGACTGTAGTGTGAGGGCAGGGCTGTCATGTACTAGACTGTAGTGTGAGGGCAGGGCTGTCATGTACTAGACTGGAGTGTGAGGGGCAGGGCAGGGCTGTCATGTACTAGACTGTAGTGTGAGGGGAAGGGCAGGGCTGTCATGTACTAGACTGTAGTGTGAGGAGCAGGGCTGTCATGTACTAGACTGTAGTGTGAGGGCAGGGCTGTCATGTACTAGACTGGAGTGTGAGGAGCAGGGCTGTCATGTACTAGACTGTAGTGTGAGGGCAGGGCTGTCATGTACTAGACTGTAGTGTGAGAACAGGGCTGTCATGTACTAGACTGTAGTGTGAGGGCAGGGCTGTCATGTACTAGACTGTAGTGTGAGGGGCAGGGCTGTCATGTACTAGACTGTAGTGTGAGGGGCAGGGCTGTCATGTACTAGACTGTAGTGTGAGGGGCAGGGCTGTCATGTACTAGACTGTAGTGTGAGGGGCAGGGCTGTCATGTACTAGACTGTAGTGTGAGGGGCAGGGCTGTCATGTACTAGACTGTAGTGTGAGGGGCAGGGCTGTCATGTACTAGACTGTAGTGTGAGGGGCAGGGCTGTCATGTACTAGACTGTAGTGTGAGGGGCAGGGCTGTCATGTACTAGACTGTAGTGTGAGGGGCAGGGCTGTCATGTACTAGACTGTAGTGTGAGGGGCAGGGCTGTCATGTACTAGACTGTAGTGTGAGGAGCAGGGCTGTCATGTACTAGACTGTAGTGTGAGGGGCAGGGCTGTCATGTACTAGACTGTAGTGTGAGGGGCAGGGCTGTCATGTACTAGACTGTAGTGTGAGGGGCAGGGCTGTCATGTACTAGACTGTAGTGTGAGGAGGGCAGGGCTGTCATGTACTAGACTGTAGTGTGAGGGGCAGGGCTGTCATGTACTAGACTGTAGTGTGAGGGGCAGGGCTGTCATGTACTAGACTGTAGTGTGAGGGGCAGGGCTGTCATGTACTAGACTGTAGTGTGAGGGGCAGGGCTGTCATGTACTAGACTGTAGTGTGAGGGGCAGGGCTGTCATGTACTAGACTGTAGTGTGAGGGGCAGGGCTGTCATGTACTAGACTGTAGTGTGAGGGGCAGGGCTGTCATGTACTAGACTGGAGTGTGAGGAGCAGGGCTGTCATGTACTAGACTGTAGTGTGAGGGGCAGGGCTGTCATGTACTAGACTGTAGTGTGAGGAGCAGGGCTGTCATGTACTAGACTGTAGTGTGAGGGGCAGGGCTGTCATGTACTAGACTGTAGTGTGAGGGGCAGGGCTGTCATGTACTAGACTGTAGTGTGAGGAGCAGGGCTGTCATGTACTAGACTGTAGTGTGAGGGGCAGGGCTGTCATGTACTAGACTGTAGTGTGAGGGGCAGGGCTGTCATGTACTAGACTGTAGTGTGAGGGGCAGGGCTGTCATGTACTAGACTGTAGTGTGAGGGGCAGGGCTGTCATGTAATAGACTGTAGTGTGAGGAGCAGGGCTGTCATGTACTAGACTGGAGTGTGAGGTGCAGGGCAGGGCTGTCATGTACTAGACTGTAGTGTGAGGGGCAGGGCTGTCATGTACTAGACTGTAGTGTGAGGGGCGGGCAGGGCTGTCATGTACTAGACTGTAGTGTGAGGGGAGGGCAGGGCTGTCATGTACTAGACTGTAGTGTGAGGGGCAGGGCTGTCATGTACTAGACTGTAGTGTGAGGGGCAGGGCTGTCATGTACTAGACTGTAGTGTGAGGGGCAGGGCTGTCATGTACTAGACTGTAGTGTGAGGGGCAGGGCTGTCATGTACTAGACTGTAGTGTGAGGGGCAGGGCTGTCATGTACTAGACTGTAGTGTGAGGGGCAGGGCTGTCATGTACTAGACTGTAGTGTGAGGGGCAGGGCTGTCATGTACTAGACTGTAGTGTGAGGGGCAGGGCTGTCATGTACTAGACTGTAGTGTGAGGGGCAGGGCTGTCATGTACTAGACTGTAGTGTGAGGGGCAGGGCTGTCATGTACTAGACTGTAGTGTGAGGGGCAGGGCAGGGCTGTCATGTACTAGACTGTAGTGTGAGGGGCAGGGCTGTCATGTACTAGACTGTAGTGTGAGGGGCAGGGCTGTCATGTACTAGACTGTAGTGTGAGGGGCAGGGCAGGGCTGTCATGTACTAGACTGTAGTGTGAGGGGCAGGGCTGTCATGTACTAGACTGTAGTGTGAGGGGCAGGGCTGTCATGTACTAGACTGTAGTGTGAGGGGCAGGGCTGTCATGTACTAGACTGTAGTGTGAGGGGCAGGGCTGTCATGTACTAGACTGTAGTGTGAGGGGCAGGGCTGTCATGTACTAGACTGTAGTGTGAGGGGCAGGGCTGTCATGTACTAGACTGTAGTGTGAGGGGCAGGGCTGTCATGTACTAGACTGTAGTGTGAGGAGCAGGGCTGTCATGTACTAGACTGTAGTGTGAGGGGCAGGGCTGTCATGTACTAGACTGTAGTGTGAGGGGCAGGGCTGTCATGTACTAGACTGTAGTGTGAGGGGCAGGGCTGTCATGTACTAGACTGTAGTGTGAGGGGCAGGGCTGTCATGTACTAGACTGTAGTGTGAGGGGCAGGGCTGTCATGTACTAGACTGTAGTGTGAGGGGCAGGGCTGTCATGTACTAGACTGTAGTGTGAGGGGCAGGGCTGTCATGTACTAGACTGTAGTGTGAGGGGCAGGGCTGTCATGTACTAGACTGTAGTGTGAGGGGCAGGGCTGTCATGTACTAGACTGTAGTGTGAGGGGCAGGGCTGTCATGTACTAGACTGTAGTGTGAGGTGCAGGGCAGGGCTGTCATGTACTAGACTGGAGTGTGAGGGGCAGGGCTGTCATGTAATAGACTGTAGTGTGAGGGGCAGGGCTGTCATGTACTAGACTGTAGTGTGAGGGGCAGGGCTGTCATGTACTAGACTGTAGTGTGAGGAGCAGGGCTGTCATGTACTAGACTGTAGTGTGAGGGGCAGGGCTGTCATGTACTAGACTGTAGTGTGAGGGGCAGGGCTGTCATGTACTAGACTGGAGTGTGAGGAGCAGGGCTGTCATGTACTAGACTGTAGTGTGAGGGGCAGGGCTGGGCTGTCATGTACTAGACTGGAGTGTGAGGAGCAGGGCTGTCATGTACTAGACTGTAGTGTGAGGGGCAGGGCTGTCATGTACTAGACTGGAGTGTGAGGGGCAGGGCTGTCATGTACTAGACTGTAGTGTGAGGGGCAGGGCTGTCATGTACTAGACTGTAGTGTGAGGGGCAGGGCTGCTGTCATGTACTAGACTGTAGTGTGAGGGGCAGGGCTGTCATGTACTAGACTGTAGTGTGAGGGGCAGGGCTGTCATGTACTAGACTGTAGTGTGAGGGGCAGGGCTGTCATGTACTAGACTGGAGTGTGAGGGGCAGGGCTGTCATGTACTAGACTGGAGTGTGAGGGGCAGGGCTGTCATGTACTAGACTGTAGTGTGAGGGGCAGGGCTGTCATGTACTAGACTGGAGTGTGAGGGGCAGGGCTGTCATGTACTAGACTGGAGTGTGAGGGGCAGGGCTGTCATGTACTAGACTGTAGTGTGAGGGGCAGGGCTGGGCTGTCATGTACTAGACTGGAGTGTGAGGAGCAGGGCTGTCATGTACTAGACTGTAGTGTGAGGGGCAGGGCAGGGCTGTCATGTACTAGACTGTAGTGTGAGGGGCAGGGCTGTCATGTACTAGACTGGAGTGTGAGGGGCAGGGCTGTCATGTACTAGACTGTAGTGTGAGGGGCAGGGCTGGCTGCCATGTACTAGACTGTAGTGTGAGGGCAGGGCTGTCATGTACTAGACTGTAGTGTGAGGGGCAGGGCTGTCATGTACTAGACTGTAGTGTGAGGGGCAGGGCTGTCATGTACTAGACTGTAGTGTGAGGGGCAGGGCTGTCATGTACTAGACTGTAGTGTGAGGGGCAGGGCTGTCATGTACTAGACTGTAGTGTGAGGGAGGGCAGGGCTGTCATGTACTAGACTGTAGTGTGAGGGGCAGGGCTGTCATGTACTAGACTGGAGTGTGAGGGCAGGGCTGTCATGTACTAGACTGTAGTGTGAGGGGCAGGGCTGTCATGTACTAGACTGTAGTGTGAGGGGCAGGGCTGTCATGTACTAGACTGTAGTGTGAGGGGCAGGGCTGTCATGTACTAGACTGTAGTGTGAGGGGCAGGGCTGTCATGTACTAGACTGTAGTGTGAGGGGCAGGGCTGTCATGTACTAGACTGTAGTGTGAGGGGCAGGGCTGTCATGTACTAGACTGTAGTGTGAGGGGCAGGGCTGTCATGTACTAGACTGTAGTGTGAGGGGCAGGGCTGTCATGTACTAGACTGTAGTGTGAGGGGCAGGGCTGTCATGTACTAGACTGTAGTGTGAGGGGCAGGGCTGTCATGTACTAGACTGTAGTGTGAGGTGCAGGGCAGGGCTGTCATGTACTAGACTGTAGTGTGAGGGGCAGGGCTGTCATGTACTAGACTGGAGTGTGAGGGGCAGGGCTGTCATGTAATAGACTGTAGTGTGAGGAGCAGGGCTGTCATGTACTAGACTGTAGTGTGAGGGGCAGGGCTGTCATGTACTAGACTGTAGTGTGAGGGGCAGGGCTGTCATGTACTAGACTGTAGTGTGAGGGGCAGGGCTGTCATGTACTAGACTGTAGTGTGAGGGGCAGGGCTGTCATGTACTAGACTGTAGTGTGAGGAGGGCAGGGCTGTCATGTACTAGACTGTAGTGTGAGGGGCAGGGCTGTCATGTACTAGACTGTAGTGTGAGGGGCAGGGCTGTCATGTACTAGACTGTAGTGTGAGGGGCAGGGCTGTCATGTACTAGACTGTAGTGTGAGGGGCAGGGCTGTCATGTACTAGACTGTAGTGTGAGGGGCAGGGCTGTCATGTACTAGACTGTAGTGTGAGGGGCAGGGCTGTCATGTACTAGACTGTAGTGTGAGGGGCAGGGCTGTCATGTACTAGACTGTAGTGTGAGGGCAGCAGGGCTGTCATGTACTAGACTGTAGTGTGAGGGGCAGGGCTGTCATGTACTAGACTGTAGTGTGAGGAGCAGGGCTGTCATGTACTAGACTGTAGTGTGAGGGGCAGGGCTGTCATGTACTAGACTGTAGTGTGAGGGGCAGGGCTGTCATGTACTAGACTGTAGTGTGAGGGGCAGGGCTGTCATGTACTAGACTGTAGTGTGAGGGGCAGGGCTGTCATGTACTAGACTGTAGTGTGAGGGGCAGGGCTGTCATGTACTAGACTGTAGTGTGAGGGGCAGGGCTGTCATGTACTAGACTGTAGTGTGAGGGGCAGGGCTGTCATGTACTAGACTGTAGTGTGAGGGGCAGGGCAGGGCTGTCATGTACTAGACTGTAGTGTGAGGGGCAGGGCTGTCATGTACTAGACTGTAGTGTGAGGGGCAGGGCTGTCATGTACTAGACTGTAGTGTGAGGGGCAGGGCTGTCATGTACTAGACTGTAGTGTGAGGGCAGGGCAGGGCTGTCATGTACTAGACTGTAGTGTGAGGGGCAGGGCTGTCATGTACTAGACTGTAGTGTGAGGGGCAGGGCTGTCATGTACTAGACTGTCGTGTGAGGAGCAGGGCTGTCATGTACTAGACTGGAGTGTGAGGGGCAGGGCTGTCATGTAATAGACTGTAGTGTGAGGGGCAGGGCTGTCATGTACTAGACTGTAGTGTGAGGGGCAGGGCTGTCATGTACTAGACTGTAGTGTGAGGGGCAGGGCTGTCATGTACTAGACTGTAGTGTGAGGGGCAGGGCTGTCATGTACTAGACTGTAGTGTGAGGGGCAGGGCTGTCATGTACTAGACTGGAGTGTGAGGGGCAGGGCTGTCATGTACTAGACTGTAGTGTGAGGGGCAGGGCTGTCATGTACTAGACTGTAGTGTGAGGGGCAGGGCTGTCATGTACTAGACTGTAGTGTGAGGGGCAGGGCAGGGCTGTCATGTACTAGACTGTAGTGTGAGGGGCAGGGCTGTCATGTACTAGACTGGAGTGTGAGGGGCAGGGCTGTCATGTACTAGACTGGAGTGTGAGGGGCAGGGCTGTCATGTACTAGACTGTAGTGTGAGGGGCAGGGCTGTCATGTACTAGACTGTAGTGTGAGGGGCAGGGCTGTCATGTTCTAGACTGTAGTGTGAGGGGCAGGGCTGTCATGTACTAGACTGTAGTGTGAGGGGCAGGGCTGTCATGTACTAGACTGTAGTGTGAGGGGCAGGGCTGTCATGTACTAGACTGTAGTGTGAGGGGCAGGGCTGTCATGTACTAGACTGTAGTGTGAGGAGCAGGGCTGTCATGTACTAGACTGTAGTGTGAGGGGCAGGGCTGTCATGTACTAGACTGTAGTGTGAGGGGCAGGGCTGTCATGTACTAGACTGTAGTGTGAGGGGCAGGGCTGTCATGTACTAGACTGGAGTGTGAGGGGCAGGGCTGTCATGTACTAGACTGTAGTGTGAGGGGCAGGGCTGTCATGTACTAGACTGTAGTGTGAGGGGCAGGGCTGTCATGTACTAGACTGTAGTGTGAGGGGCAGGGCTGTCATGTACTAGACTGTAGTGTGAGGGGCAGGGCTGTCATGTACTAGACTGTAGTGTGAGGGGCAGGGCTGTCATGTACTAGACTGTAGTGTGAGGGGCAGGGCTGTCATGTACTAGACTGTAGTGTGAGGGGCAGGGCTGTCATGTACTAGACTGTAGTGTGAGGGGCAGGGCTGTCATGTACTAGACTGTAGTGTGAGGGGCAGGGCTGTCATGTACTAGACTGTGAGTGTGAGGGGCAGGGCTGTCATGTACTAGACTGTAGTGTGAGGGGCAGGGCTGTCATGTACTAGACTGTAGTGTGAGGGGCAGGGCTGTCATGTACTAGACTGTAGTGTGAGGGGCAGGGCTGTCATGTAATAGACTGTAGTGTGAGGGGCAGGGCTGTCATGTACTAGACTGGAGTGTGAGGGGCAGGGCTGTCATGTAATAGACTGTAGTGTGAGGAGCAGGGCTGTCATGTACTAGACTGTAGTGTGAGGAGCAGGGCTGTCATGTACTAGACTGGAGTGTGAGGGGCAGGGCTGTCATGTACTAGACTGGAGTGTGAGGGGCGCAGGGCTGTCATGTACTAGACTGTAGTGTGAGGAGCAGGGCTGTCATGTGCTAGACTGTAGTGTGAGGGGCAGGGCTGTCATGTACTAGACTGTAGTGTGAGGGCAGGGCTGTCATGTACTAGACTGTAGTGTGAGGCAGGGCAGGGCTGTCATGTACTAGACTGTAGTGTGAGGGGCAGGGCTGTCATGTACTAGACTGTAGTGTGAGGGGCAGGGCTGTCATGTACTAGACTGTAGTGTGAGGAGCAGGGCTGTCATGTACTAGACTGGAGTGTGAGGGGCAGGGCTGTCATGTACTAGACTGTAGTGTGAGGGCAGGGCTGTCATGTACTAGACTGAGTGTGAGGGGCAGGGCAGGGCTGTCATGTACTAGACTGTAGTGTGAGGGGCAGGGCTGTCATGTACTAGACTGTAGTGTGAGGGGCAGGGCTGTCATGTACTAGACTGTAGTGTGAGGGCAGGCAGGGCTGTCATGTACTAGACTGTAGTGTGAGGGGCAGGGCTGTCATGTACTAGACTGTAGTGTGAGGGGGCAGGGCAGGGCTGTCATGTACTAGACTGTAGTGTGAGGGGCAGGGCTGTCATGTACTAGACTGTAGTGTGAGGGGCAGGGCTGTCATGTACTAGACTGTAGTGTGAGGGGCAGGGCTGTCATGTACTAGACTGTAGTGTGAGGGGCAGGGCTGTCATGTACTAGACTGTAGTGTGAGGGGCAGGGCTGTCAGGTACTAGACCGTGAGTGAGGGGGCAGGGTCAGTCGGGTAACAGACTGTAG
>NW_027014865.1:0-12623 GCF_036934945.1 Oncorhynchus masou masou | reverse complement strand
TATCTGGTGCCACAAATACAGGAACAATCACCCACAAAACCCAACACAAAACAGGCTACCTAAATATGGTTCCCAATCAGAGACAATGACTAACACCTGCCTCTGATTGAGAACCATATCAGGCCTAACATAGAAATGGACAAACCAGACACACAACATAGAATGCCCACCCAGCTCACGTCCTGACCAACACTAAAACAAGGAAAACACACACGGACGATGGTCAGAACGTGACAGTACCCCCCCCCCCCCAAGGTGCGGACTCCGAACGCACAACCTAAACCTATAGGGGAGGGTCTGGGTGGGCATCTGTCCGCGGTGGCGGCTCTGGCGCTGGACGTGGACCCCACTCCATAATTGTCTTAGTCCCCCTCCTTCCCTCCTTAGCGTCCGTTGAGTGGCGACCCTCGCCGCTAACCTTGGCCTAGGAACCCTAACAACGGGCCACACTGGACTGAGGGGCAGCTCCGGACTGAGGAAGCTCAGGAAGGTTGATAAATCAAGCAGATCCTGGCTGGCTGGCGGTTCCGGCAGATCCTGGCTGGCTGGCGGATCCTGGCTGACTGGCGGTTCCGGCAGATCCTGGCGGATCCTGGCTGAATGGCGGATCCTGGCTGAATGGCGGATCCTGGCTGAATGGCGGATCCTGGCGGATCCTGGCTGAATGGCGGATCTGACGGCGCCGGGCAGACTGGCGGCGCCGGGCAGACCGGCGGGGCCGGGCAGACCGGCGGCGCTGGGCAGACCGGCGGCGCTGGACTGAGGGGCTCTGGCGGCGCTGGACTGAGGGGCTCTGGCGGTGCTGGACTGAGGGGCTCTGGCGGTGCTGGACTGAGGGGCTCTGGCAGTGCTGGACTGAGGGGCTCTGGCAGTGCTGGACTGAGGGGCTCTGGCAGTGCTGGACTGAGGGGCTCTGGCAGTGCTGGACTGAGGGGCGGAAACTCTGGTAGCGCCGAACAGGCGGGAGCACCTGTGTTGATGGAACAGAGAGACAGCCTGGTGCGGGGTGCCGGCACTGGTGGTACCGGGCTGGGGACACACACCTGAAGGCGAATGCCTTGCATACTACGCCAAATCAACTCCTCTCTCTCTTCAGACTCCCCCAATTCTATTAACACCTCCTCGAGTGTCTCCTCATCTCCCATCCGTTCACTCTCCTCCATTCTGTCCAATAACTCCTCGACCCTCTCAGACTCATCCCTCAGCTTCGCCGATAGCTCCAATAACATCCATGGCTTCTTACGGTTAACAGGGGGAGTTGGCTCAGGTCTGGCTCCTGACTCTGCCCCACTCTCCCTGTGCCGCCCCCCCCCAAAAAAATTTTTTTGGGGGGTGCCTCCCGGGCTTCCAGCCGCTCTGCCGTGCTAGCTCCTCATAATGCCGCCTCTCTGCTTTCGCTGCCTCCAGCTCGGCTTTGGGGCGGCAATATTCCCCTGGCTCTGCCCAGGGTCCTTTCCTGTCAAGGATCTCCTCCCAAGTCCACTTCTCCAAATAGTGCAGCCTCTCCCACCGCTGCTGCTGCTTCTCCTGCTGCTCCTTCTGCTGCTGTTGCTGCTTCTGCTGCCTCTGTTTACCATGCCACTTGGTCCTTGGTTGGTGGGTGATTCTGTAATGGTTTTCTTGTGGGGAAAGAGAGACGGACCAAAATGCAGCGTGGTTAGTTTTGTGCATCTTTAATAAAGATGAAAGTACGACAATCTACAAAACAAGAAACGTGAAAAAACCAAACCAGTCCTATCTGGTGCCACAAAGACAGGAACAATCACACACAAAACCCAACACAAAACAGGCTACCTAAATATGGTTCCCAATCAGAGACAATGACTAACACCTGCCTCTGATTGAGAACCATATCAGGCCTAACATAGAAATGGACAAACCAGACACACAACATAGAATGCCCAACCAGCTCACGTCCTGACCAACACTAAAACAAGGAAAACACACATGAACGATGGTCAGAACGTGACAACGCTAGGGAAATGATAAACAATAATATTCTCATTAATATCAAAATTAAGATGTATAAACAAATAGGACAAAGGTATCCTGTCTTTGTAATTATATTATGACCTACTGTATGTTGATGGAAGAATTTGTACTTTACCGTTAATGAGAGGACTTAATAAAAAGCTTGATCCAATATATTTTCCTTGAAAAGCCAGTTTAAATGGACCATTTAAAACAAGCATTCAGACAGTATTGAGGCTGTTGCATATTGTTCATTTTGGCATTGCAGAGAGAGAGTTTGCAGGTTCTTACCGTTCATAATGCCTTCAGACCACCAGCCAATAGGAATGATTTATCCTACCTTGTTACCATTGTGCTGTTTTTCTTGAGCATGCTCCCCTCAGTCTGAAGAAGAGTGTGTGCAAGTGCACATGTCTGCTCTTGAGGCCCTTTCAATGGCCCTCTCAACAGTTTGTCTGTCCAACCCCATCCCCACCATTCCTCCATCACCAGCCCTGTAGCCAGTACTGGACTGGAACTCTCAATTTATGGGTCATATTTGACATCCTGATTGAGGCCCATGGGGAACCCTCGGTAACCTTTGGAGTTAGGTAGGCACGGCCCTCTGTCAACCCTTTGTCTTTATTTCCTGGGTAAAGACAACACAGAGAGGAATTCGTTCAGAGCTTGAATGATTGCCGGGGCTCTTATGGCGGCATGAAGACAACACCAGAAAGGCTCCTGATGGTGTTTTATTAGCATAGATCACAAATGCCAGTGCCACGTTTGCGCAGAGCTAGCTAGCTCTTATTAAGTGCAGAGACTCTGGACCTGGCTGGACTGGCCTGCTCACAGATTGCAGATATGAACCACTGTTGTTTCTAATGTAATGAAGTGTGTTTTTAACTCTCCTGAGGACCCAGGAGCTGCTGGGCTGTTTCATGCTAGTGTTCGTGACATATGGCATTACAGATCACTTCACAGATGTGGATCCTGCGTGGCTCAGTTCGTAAGAGCATGGAGCTAGCAGTGCCAGGGTTGTGGGTTACATTTTTCATCAATCAAATTATTAAATTAAGCCCCTTTTTACATCACATTGTCATAAAGTGATTTCCAGCAAACCGGTCTAGACCCCAAAAAGCAAGAAATTCAGAAGGAAAAGCATGAAAACCTAGAGAGGAACTCGGCTCAGAGGGGTGGGCCAAGGCCAGTCTGATTGACCTATTCTAGAATGTAGCATATGCACTCACTGTTGTAAGTCCTTTTGGATAAAGGAGTCAGCTCAATGACATATTGTTTATAATTTTTACATGAAGTGGATCCTTCAAGTGCCTGTTTGGCAAATAACATTATACAGTAGCCCAATATCAAGTTACCTTTTCTTGAACCATCTTGGCACACACAGTTCTGTGCTGTCAAACTCATATGACATAATTGGCTTGCCTCTAGATTAACAGGAATATTAGCGTGACTTGTGTAGTTTGGGCAAGTGGATGCTTGGTGGATCTTTCATCCAGGGCACTGTCTGTAAGTCCTTTTAAGTGTTTGTGCTGTGTAGCATCCCAGCCCTTGTGCTGTGTAGCATCCCATTCAAGACCAGGCATGGGCTACTAGCCCATGCACACCCTTCTGTGTGTGTGTTTGGACCAACTCCACAGCCCTGCGCTGGTGCTTCTGATGATGATTGAACTCTTATAGCATAAGTCTTGCCTCTTCATGAAAACAATCTCCTCTCTCTTTGAAAGACAGCTGATGCTTAACAAGGCATGGGACACTCGCTCACCCGCCTACACGCCTGGCACGACATGGGACGCTCGCCTGCCTACACGCCTGGCACGACATGGGACGCTCGCCCGCCTACACGCCTGGCACGACATGGGACGCTCGCCCGCCTACACGCCTGGCACGACATGGGACGCTCGCCCGCCTACACGCCTGGCACGACATGGGACGCCGCCCGCCTACACGCCTGGCACGACATGGGACGCCGCCCGCCTACACGCCTGGCACGACATGGGGACGCTCGCCCGCCTACACGCCTGGCTCGACATGGGACGCTCGCCCGCCTACACGCCTGGCACGACATGGGACGCCGCCCGCCTACACGCCTGGCACGACATGGGACGCTCGCCCGCCACACGCCTGGCACGACATGGGACGCTCGCCCGCCTACACGCCTGGCACGACATGGGGACGCCGCCCGCCTACACGCCTGGCACGACATGGGACGCTCGCCCGCCACACGCCTGGCACGACATGGGACGCGCCCGCCACACGCTGGCACGACATGGGGACGCTCGCCCGCCTACACGCCTGGCACGACATGGGACGTCGCCCGCCACACGCCTGGCACGACATGGGACGCTCGCCCGCCACACGCCTGGCACGACATGGGACGCCGCCCGCCACACGCCTGGCACGACATGGGACGCTCGCCCGCCTACACGCCTGGCACGACATGGGACGCTCGCCCGCCTACACGCCTGGCACGATGTGTGTGTTTTTTTGTGTTTGTCTCTGTGTGTGTGTGTGTGTGTGCCTGTGTGCGTGTGTTTGTGTGGACCGACTCCACAGCCCTGCATCGCTCCACTGTTGTTGACGATGATGAGGTAATAGGAACATTACCTTAAGGTGCAACAGCATTGATGAGACATTAGCGTCTCAGCTCCCATCATCAACCCCCTCTTCTTGCCATCCACTCATTCCATCATTTTCAAGTGGTTAGGATGATTCAAACTTGATAGGCCATATTGACAGAATAATAGTGATATCTGTGGAGCCAAAGCACCAATAAAACTATGATTTTACTCTGCACTGTGTAAGTCAAGACAACTCCATCTCTAGTATAAAATGGCTGCATACAAGTGAACACACAAGTGAACACATAAGCACACACAAGGGTGCACACACAGCATGCATTTGCACACACACGCATGCACGTGTACATACACACACACACTAACACACATTTACATTATATCCCCTTGAATATCTACTCACTTACACACAAAGACACATGCACACACATATTGAGTTGGTGCTGAGAGGTCAGGCTTGTTATTTCTACAGTTATCATTCTCAGTCTGAATGTGCTCTTGCAGCAGCTGCATAGTGTGGATCCCTGTTATGTACTTGAGTGAAGACCCAAAAGCGGTTTTAACAGAAAACAGAGTTCTTTAATGAAAAAACAGGAATGGCATAAATCCTCTTACAACGTTGTCAATGGAACAAAAAGAACGTTAGTATAATGCAGGATGCACCTGCCAGGCAGACTCCGACAGGATAGGACAAGGTGGAAGCAAACGGGACGACAGCTTGCTTCTGGCATGAAAAACACAAACAAGAATCAGACACCGAAAGTAGCAGGAACAGAGAGAGAAATAGAGACCTAATCAGAGGGGGAAGAGAGAACAGGTGTGAAAGAGTGAATGAGCTAGTTAGGGCAGATGTAGAACAGCTGAAGAATGAGAGACAGAGAAGGTAACCTAAAAAGACCAGCAGAGAGAGACAGAGTGAAGAGAAAGGACAGGAACAGACATAACAAGACATGACAGTACCCCCCACTCACCGAGCGCCTCCTGGCGCACTCGAGGAGGAAACCTGGCGGCAACGGAGGAAATCATCGATCAGCGAACGGTCCAGCACGTCCCGAGAGGGAACCCAACTCCTCTCCTCAGGACCGTACCCCTCCCAATCCACTAGGTACTGATGACCACGGCCCCCGAGGGCGCATGTCCAAAATCTTACGAACCCTGTAGATGGGTGCGCCCTCGACAAGGATGGGGGGGAGGGACGAGCGGGGGCGCGAAGAACGGGCTTAACACAGGAGACATGGAAGACCGGGTGAACGCGACGAAGATAGCGCGGGAGAAGAAGTCGACTGCGACAGGATTAATGACCTGGGAAATACGGAACGGACCAATGAACCGCGGGGCCAACTTGCGAGAAGCTGTCTTCAGGGGAAGGTTCTGAGTGGAGAGCCATACTCTCTGACCGCAACAATATCTAGGACTCTTGGTCCTACGCTTATTAGCGGCCCTCACAGTCTGCGCCCTATTACGGCAAAGTGCCGACCTGACCCCCTTCCAGGTGCGCGCAACGCTGGACAAAAGCCTGAGCGGAGGGGACGCAGGACTCGGCGAGCTGAGATGAGAACAGCGGAGGCTGGTACCCGAGGCTACTCTGAAAAGGAGATAGACCGGTAGCAGACGAGGGAAGCGAGTTGTGGGCGTACTCTGCCCAGGGGAGCTGTTCTGACCAAGACGCAGGGTTACGAAAAGAAAGACTGCGTAAAATGCGACCAACAGTCTGATTGGCCCGTTCGCTTGACCGTTAGACTGGGGATGAAAGCCGGACGAGAGACTGACGGAAGCCCCAATCAAACGGCAAAACTCCCTCCAAAATTGAGACGTGAACTGCGGGCCTCTGTCGGAAACGACGTCAGACGGAAGGCCATGGGTCGGAAAACATTCTCGATAATGATCTGAGCCGTCTCCTTAGCAGAAGGGAGCTTAGCGAGAGGAATGAAATGAGCCGCCTTAGAGAATCTATCGACAACCGTAAGAATAACTGTCTTCCCCGCTGATGAAGGCAGTCCGGTGATGAAATCTAAAGCGATGTGAGACCACGGTCGAGAGGGAATGGGAAGCGGTCTGAGACGGCCGGCAGGAGGAGAGTTCCCAGATTTAGTCTGCGCGCAGACCGAACAAGCGCGACAAATCGACGCGCGTCACGTTCCCGAGTGGGCCACCAGAAACGCTGGCGAATGGAAGCGAGCGTACCCCGAACGCCGGGTGGCCGGCTAACTTGGCAGAGTGGGCCCACTGAAGAACGGCCGGACGAGTAGGAACGGGAACGAACAGAAGGTTCCTAGGACAAGCTCGCGGCGACGGAGTGTGAGCGAGTGCTTGCTTTACCTGCCTCTCAATTCCCCAGACAGTCAACCCGACAACACGCCCTTCAGGGAGAATCCCTCGGGGTCGGTGGAGACCTCAGAAGAACTGAAGAGACGAGATAAAGCATCAGGCTTGGTGTTTTTTGAGCCCGGACGATAAGAAATAACAAACTCGAAACGAGCGAAAAACAGAGCCCAACGAGCCTGACGCGCATTAAGTCGTTTGGCTGAACGGATGTACTCAAGGTTCCTATGGTCAGTCCAAACGACAAAAGGAACGGTCGCCCCCTCCAACCACTGTCGCCATTCGCCTAGGGCTAAGCGGATGGCGAGCAGTTCGCGATTACCAACATCATAGTTACGTTCTGACGGCGATAAGCGATGAGAGAAAAACGCGCAAGGATGGACCTTGCCGTCAGAGAGAGAGCGCTGAGAAAGAATGGCCCCACGCCCACCTCTGACGCGTCAACCTCAACAACAAACTGACTAGAGATGTCAGGTGTAACAAGAATAGGTGCGGATGTAAAAACGATTCTTAAGAAGATCAAAAGCTCCCTGGGCGGAAACGGACCACTTAAAGCACGTCTTAACAGAAGTAAGGGCTGTGAGGGGAGCTGCCACCTGACCGAAATTACGGATGAAACGACGATAGAAATTAGCGAAGCCCAGAAAGCGCTGCAGCTCGACGCGTGACTTAGGAACGGGCCAATCAATGACAGCCTGGACCTTAGCGGGATCCATCTTAATGCCCTCAGCGGAAATAACGGAACCGAGAAAAGGGACAGAGGTGGCATGAAAAGTGCACTTCTCAGCCTTCACATAAAGACAGTTCTCCAAAAGGCGCTGGAGGACGCGTCGCACGTGCTGAACATGAATCGAGAGAGACGGTGAAAAAATCAGGATATCGTCCATGTAAACGAAAACAAAAATGTTCAGCATGTCTCTCAGGACGTCGTTAACTAGTGCCTGAAAGACAGCTGGAGCGTTAACGAGGCCGAAAGGAAGAACCCGGTATTCAAAGTGCCCTAACGGAGTGTTAAACGCCGTCTTCCACTCGTCCCCCTCCTGATGCGCACGAGATGGCAGGCGTTACGAAGGTCCAATTTGGTGAAAAACCTGGCTCCCTGCAGGATCTCGAAGGCTGAAGACATAAGAGGAAGCGGATAACGATTCTTAACTGTTATGTCATTCAGCCTCGATAATCCACGCATGGGCGCAGGGACCCGTCCTTCTTCTGAACAAAAAAAACCCCGCTCCGGCGGGAGAGGAGGAGGAGACTATGGTACCGGCGTCGTTTAAACCGACAAATAATCCTCGAGAGCCTTACGTTCGGGAGCCGACAGAGAGTATAATCTACCCGGGGGGGGAGTAGTTCCCGGAAGGAGATCAATACTACAGTCATACGACCGGTGTGGAGGGAGAGAAGTGGCCTTGGAACGACTGAACACCGTGCGCAGATCGTGATACTCCTCCGGCACCCTGTCAAATCGCCAGGCTCCTCCTGTGAAGAAGAGACAGAGGAAACAGGAGGGATAGCAGACATTAAACAGGTCACATGACAAGAAACATTCCAGGATAGGATAGTATTACTAGACCAATTAATAGAAGGGTTATGGCGCACTAGCCAGGGATGACCCAAAACAACAGGTGTAAAAGGTGAACGAAAAATTAAAAAAGAAATGGTTTCGCTATGATTACCAGAGACAGTGAGGGTTAAAGGCAGCGTCTCACGCTGAATCTTGGGAGAGAACTACCATCTAAAGCGAACAAGGCCGTTGGCTCCCCTAACTGTCTGAGAGGAATGTCATGTTCCCGAGCCCAGGTCTCGTCCATAAAACAGCCCTCCGCCCCAGAGTCTATCAAGGCACTGCAGGAAGCAGATGAACCGGGCCAGCGGAGATGGACCGGAAAGGTAGTGCGTGATCCAGAAGGAGAGGCCTGAGTAGTTGCGCTCACCAGTAGCCCTCCTCTTACTGATGAGCTCTGGCTTTTACTGGACATGAGGTGACAAAATGACCAGCGGAGCCGCAGTAGAGACAGAGGCGATTGGTGATTCTCCGTTCCTTCTCCTTGGCCGAGATGCGGATACCCCCCAGCTGCATAGGCTCAGCATCCGAGCCGGCGGAAGAGGGTGGCAGTGATGCGGCAGGTGGCAGTGATGTGGAGAGGGGAGCAACGGAGAACGCGAACTCCTTTCCACGTGCTCGGCGACGAAGATCAAACCGTCGCTCTATGCGAATAGCGAGAGCTATTAAGGAGTCCAGACTGGAAGGAACGTCCCGGGAGAGGATCTCATCCTTAACCTCGACGAGGAGACCCTCCAGAAAACGGCGAGCAAAGCCGGCTCGTTCCAGTCACTAGAGGCAGCGAGAGTGCGAAACTCAATAGAATAATCCGTTATGGATCGATTCCCCTGACATAGGGAAGACAGGGCCCTGGAAGCCTCCTCCCCAAAAACAGAACGGTCAAAAACCCGTATCATCTCCTCCTTAAAGTCCTGAAACTGGTTAATACACTCAGCCTCGCCTCCCCCAGATTGCCGTGCCCCACTCACGCGCCCGTCCGGTGAGGAGAGAAATGACGTAGGCGATGCGGGCTGCGCTCCTGGAGTAAGTGTTGGGCTGGAGAGAGAACACCACATCACACTGAGTGAGGAATGAGCGGCACTCAGTGGGCTCCCCTGAGTAACAGGGCGAGTTGTTGATCCTGGGCTCCGGAGACTCGGAAACCCTGGAAGTGGGCGGTGGATCGAGGTGGAGCTGGTGAACCTGTCTTGTGAGGTCGGAGACTTGGACGGCCAGGGTCTCAACGGCATGTCGAGCAGCAGACAATTCCTCCTCGTGTCTGCCTAGCATCGCTCCCTGGATCTCGACGGCGGAGTGAAAAGGGTCCGGAGCCGCTGGGTCCATTCTTGGTCTGATTCTTCTGTTATGTACTTGAGTGAAGACCCAAAAGCGGTTTTAACAGAAAACAGAGTTCTTTAATGAAAAAACAGGAATGGCATAAATCCTCTTCCAACGTTGTCAATGGAACAAAAAGAACGTTAGTATAATGCAGGATGCACCTGCCAGGCAGACTCCGACAGGATAGGACAAGGTGGAAGCAAACGGGACGACAGCTTGCTTCTGGCATGAAAAACACAAACAAGAATCAGACACCGAAAGTAGCAGGAACAGAGAGAGAAATAGAGACCTAATCAGAGGGGGAAGAGAGAACAGGTGTGAAAGAGTGAATGAGCTAGTTAGGGCAGATGTAGAACAGCTGAAGAATGAGAGACAGAGAAGGTAACCTAAAAAGACCAGCAGAGAGAGACAGAGTGAAGAGAAAGGACAGGAACAGACATAACAAGACATGACAGATCCCAGCCTATGGAATGATAGTTTGAGGGAATTCCTCCCTTGTAAACTCCTCTGTGGTATTGTGCTCCACATATTGTCAAAAACAAGTTTAATTTCAGAAAACCACGAGTAGGGATTTTATTGCTCAATCTAATTTGTGCTGAAAAAAACAAAAACAAAACGTAGGCCTAACACATACTCAGAATCTCGCACGTTTGATACTTCAACAGCTGCAAATTATCGAGATATGAAAGTGTCATGAATAAAAACCTTAACAATAGGCCTATAGCAAATACAGCATATGGCATTCATTTTTCAAACGAAAATAGCACTTTTCAGCAGGGCTCAAAGCATGCCATTCCATGAGGGTAGCATTTATTTTTCAACTTATAGCAATGAGCCCAATCAGTCCTCCATGACAACAACATGAGTAAGCTAATAAGTCCTTTGTGGGTCTGTCTGCCCAATATAAAGGATCAAAACTGGCAGGGGAACAAAAATAGCATAAATGGGAAAATATACCAGTTTAATTTGAATACCAGGATGTTGACAGCTGTGCCATGCAGATAGAAAAATAGCTGGGAAGAGATATTTTATGTTCCGATTCCATTGCACAGGGTGTATGAGTTGATATATAAAATGACACAAGATTCAAGACTTTTCAGCTGAAATTATTGAACAGAATTCTTCCCATCGCAGCCCTGCAGAGTTTGTTGTGAGAATACATAATCACTGGACCGTTTGTTCTTGTATTTTCCTCAGGTGGCCTTTGTCTGGTCTCAGGTTCAGGAATGACTGAAAAGCATAACATTCATCTAAAACTGACCCTAGGAAAAGCATTGATGGAAAATTTGGATAAACTTGGTCAGTTAATTACTAATATACTAATACCCTTAGTAAAAGTATTTATCTTCAACTCGCAATCTGTGGATTCTGTTTGATAGATTCAAATTGTATGTTAAACATCACAGCATAGTTGAGAGATATACTGAGTATGGCCAGAGGGTGGCCAGCAGAGATAGTTGGGATGGGTTGAGGGAAACTGAGGGTTGAGAGGTGGGAGTGGAGTTGCTGGGGGGTAGAATGACGGTCAAAGATAAAAGTAAAAAACAGACAAACAAAAAACAAGTTTAACTGACACTAAAAAGTCATGTTATTACACCCAATGCCTGTTTGCCTGAGGCTGATGTCATGCAATCACTTGTTTTTGCATGGTTGTTTTCTGTTGTTTACCTTTGTTTTTGTCTTTTGTCTCTTTTGCTCTTGTTGTTGGTTGTTTGCACATTGGGTGAGTGGTGGTTTTGGTTGGGTTGGAGATGGCAGGGGGGGGATGTACCCCTGTGGGGTCACCAACATAATTTGTTTTATTTTTTAAATAACAAAAAAATAAGAGCAAGGTCTATTGTATGACAAATATAATAAGGAACATTTTATTTTATTGAGCACATTTATTTATTGGTTTCTTTTCATTTTGATAAGAGATGAAAAATGTATGAATTGAAGGTTATTTGTTGATGTAAAAATCAACATTTACAGATTTTAAGGTTGTTTTCATCAGATTTGGAGCAGAGTCGCGATAAATTCTTGTGAACTTCTGGTGGAAAAAATGGGGTCCCTGCTGAAAAATATTTAATACCACTGGGTTAGAAGAAGCCTACATAGCCCATAAAGTAAAATGGAACATCCATTTATGGCAGTTACAGTGCCAAAAAGTATTCATGCCCCTTGACTTTTTCCACATGTTGTGTTACTGCCTGAATTTAAAATTGATTAAATGTAGATATTTTGATCACAATACCCCATATTGTCAAAGTAGAATAAAAAAATGTGAAATTTTACAAATTAATTAAAAATGAAAAACTGAAATGTCTTTAGTCAATAAGTATTCAAACTCTTTGTTATGGCAAGCCTAAATATATATTGCACAAATCTGGCCTTTATGGAAGAGTGGCAAGAAGAAAGCCATTTCTTAAAGATATCCATAAAAAGTGTCGTTTAAAGTTTGCCACAAGCCACCTGGGAGACACACCAAACATGTGGAAGAAGGTGCTCTGGTCAGATGAAACCAAAATTGAACTTTTTGGCAACAATGCAAAACGTTATGTTTGGCGTAAAAGCAACACGGGACCGAGATTTGTCTTCCAACAAGACAATGATCCAAAACATAAAGCAAAATCTACAATGGAATGGTTCACAAATAAACATATCCAGGTGTTAGAATGGCCAAGTCAAAGTCCAGACCTGAATCCAATCGAGAATCTGTGGAAAGAACTGAAAACTGCTGTTCACAAATGCTCTCCATCCAACCTCACTGAGCTCGAGCTGTTTTGCAAGGAGGAATGGGAAAAAATTTCAGTCTCTCGATGTGCAAAACTGATAGAGACATACCCCAAGCGACTTACAGCTGTAATCGCAGCAAAAGGTGGCGCTACAAAGTATTA
>NW_027014864.1:302500-324365 GCF_036934945.1 Oncorhynchus masou masou | reverse complement strand
CAACAGAAGACAAAGGGGGACTCTCTCTCTCCCCGTCCTACTCTGCTCTGGACCAAATCAACAGAAAAGACAAAGCTTGACAAAGAGCCTATCAAGCGCGTGTGTGTGTGTGTGTGCGCATGTGTGTGTGTGTGTGTGTGTGTGTGTGTGTGTGTGTGTGTGTGTGTGTGTGTGTGAGCTGCAGGAGGATTGTGAAATAGGACACAATGTTGAACAATCTGGATTTCCAGACACAACAGGATTCAGGGGATCGGCTGCCATGGGAACGAGGCTGTCTCTTAGTTAGTGATCAGCTGCCATGGGAACGAGGCTGTCTCTTAGTTAGTGATCAGCTGCCATGGGGACGAGGCTGTCTCTTAGTTAGTGATCAGCTGCCATGGGGAAGAGGCTGTCTCTTAGTTAGTGATCAGCTGCCATGGGGACGAGGCTGTCTCTTAGTTAGTGATCAGCTGCCATGGGGACGAGGCTGTCTCTTAGTTAGTGATCAGCTGCCATGGGGACGAGGCTGTCTCTTAGTTAGTGATCAGCTGCCATGGGGGCGAGGCTGTCTCTTAGTTAGTGATCAGCTGCCATGGGGACGAGGCTGTCTCTTAGTTAGTGATCAGCTGCCATGGGGACGAGGCTGTCTCTTAGTTAGTGATCAGCTGCCATGGGGACGAGGCTGTCTCTTAGTTAGTGATCAGCTGCCATGGGGACGAGGCTGTCTCTTAGTTAGTGATCAGCTGCCATGGGGACGAGGCTGTCTCTTAGTTAGTGATCAGCTGCCATGGGGACGGGCTGTCTCTTAGTTAGTGATCAGCTGCCATGGGGACGAGGCTGTCTCTTAGTTAGTGATCAGCTGCCATGGGGACGAGGCTGTCTCTTAGTTAGTGATCAGCTGCCATGGGGACGAGGCTGTCTCTTAGTTAGTGATCAGCTGCCATGGGAGCAGGCTGTCTCTTAGTTAGTGATCAGCTGCCATGGGGACGAGGCTGTCTCTTAGTTAGTGATCAGCTGCCATGGGGACGAGGCTGTCTCTTAGTTAGTGATCAGCTGCCATGGGGACGAGGCTGTCTCTTAGTTAGTGATCAGCTGCCATGGGGACGAGGCTGTCTCTTAGTTAGTGATCAGCTGCCATGGGGACGAGGCTGTCTCTTAGTTAGTGATCAGCTGCCATGGGGACGAGGCTGTCTCTTAGTTAGTGATCAGCTGCCATGGGGACGAGGCTGTCTCTTAGTTAGTGATCAGCTGCCATGGGGACGAGGCTGTCTCTTAGTTAGTGATCAGCTGCCATGGGGACGAGGCTGTCTCTTAGTGATCAGCTGCCATGGGGACGAGGCTGTCTCTTAGTGATCAGCTGCCATGGGGACGAGGCTGTCTCTTAGTGATCAGCTGCCATGGGGACGAGGCTGTCTCTTAGTGATCAGCTGCCATGGGGACGAGGCTGTCTCTTAGTGATCAGCTGCCATGGGGACGAGGCTGTCTCTTAGTGATCAGCTGCCATGGGGACGAGGCTGTCTCTTAGTGATCAGCTGCCATGGGGACGAGGCTGTCTCTTAGTGATCAGCTGCCATGGGGACGAGGCTGTCTCTTAGTGATCAGCTGCCATGGGGACGAGGCTGTCTCTTAGTTAGTGATCAGCTGCCATGGGGAAGAGGCTGTCTCTTAGTTAGTGATCAGCTGCCATGGGGACGAGGCTGTCTCTTAGTTAGTGATCAGCTGCCATGGGGACGAGGCTGTCTCTTAGTTAGTGATCAGCTGCCATGGGGACGAGGCTGTCTTTTAGTTAGTGATCAGCTGCCATGGGGACGAGGCTGTCTCTTAGTTAGTGATCAGCTGCCATGGGGACGAGGCTGTCTCTTAGTTAGTGATCAGCTGCCATGGGGACGAGGCTGTCTCTTAGTTAGTGATCACCTCCTCAGATAGAAGCACTGCCTGCTGCTCGCTGCCAGGCCCTATAACATCCCTTACACTGCATAACATAACTGACCAGCCCTAAACCCTCCATAACATAACTGACCAGCTCTATACCCTCCATAACATAACTGACCAGCCCTATACCCTCCCTCACCCTCCATAACATAACTGACCAGCCCTATACCCTCCATAACATAACTGACCAGCCCTATACCCTCCCTCACCCTCCATAACATAAATGACCAGCCCTAAACCCTCCATAACAAAACTGACCAGCCCTATACCCTCCATAACATAACTGACCAGTCCTATACCCTCCCTCACTCTGCATAACATAACTGACCAGCCCTATACCCTCCATAACATAACTGACCAGCCCTATACCCTCCATAACATAACTGACCAGCCCTATACCCTCCATAACATAACTGACCAGCCCTATACCCTCCATAACATAACTGACCAGCCCTATACCCTCCCTCACCCTCCATAACATAACTGACCAGCCCTATACCCTCCATAACATAACTGACCAGCCCTATACCCTCCATAACATAACTGACCAGCCCTATACCCTCCATAACATAACTGACCAGCCCTATACCCTCCATAACATAACTGACCAGCCCTATACCCTCCCTCACTCTGCATAACATAAATGACCAGCCCTATACCCTCCATAACATAACTGACCAGCCCTATACCCTCCCTCACTCTGCATAACATAACTGTCCAGTTCTATACCCTCCATGACATAACTGACCAGCCCTATACCCTCCATAACATAACTGACCAGCACTATACCCTCCCTCACTCTGCATAACATAACTGACCAGCCCTATACCCTCCCTCACTCTGCATAACATAAATGACCAGCCCTATACCCTCCCTCACCCTCCATAACATAACTGACCAGCCCTATACCCTCCCTCACCCTCCATAACATAACTGACCAGCCCTATACCCTCCCTCACTCTGCATAACATAACTGACCAGCCCTATACCCTCCCTCACCCTCCATAACATAACTGACCAGCCCTATACCCTCCCTCACTCTGCATAACATAACTGACCAGCCCTATACCCTCCCTCACCCTCCATAACATAACTGACCAGCCCTATACCCTCCATAACATAACTGACCAGCCCAATACCCTCCCTCACCCTCCATAACATAACTGACCAGCCCTATACCCTCCCTCACCCTCCATAACATAACTGACCAGCCCTATACCCTCCCTCACCCTCCATAACATAACTGACCAGCCCTATACCCCCCCCTCACTCTGCATAACATAACTGACCAGACCTATACCCTCCATAACATAACTGACCAGCCCTATACCCTCCCTCACCCTCCATAACATAACTGACCAGCCCTATACCCTCCCTCACCCTCCATAACATAACTGACCAGCCCTATACCCTCCATAACATAACTGACCAGCCCTATACCCTCCCTCACCCTCCATAACATAACTGACCAGCCCTATACCCTCCATAACATAACTGACCAGCCCTATACCCTCCATAACATAACTGACCAGCCCTATACCCTCCATAACATAACTGACCAGCCCTATACCCTCCCTCACCCTCCATAACATAACTGACCAGCCCAGCCCTATACCCTCCCTCACCCTCCATAACATAACTGACCAGCCCTATACCCTCCCTCACTCTGCATAATATAACTGACCAGCCCTATACCCTCCCTCACTCTGCATAATATAACTGACCAGCCCTATACCCTCCCTCACCCTCCATAACATAACTGACCAGCCCTATACCCTCCCTCACCCTCCATAACATAACTGACCAGCCCTATACCCTCCATAACATAACTGACCAGCCCAGCCCTATACCCTCCCTCACCCTCCATAACATAACTGACCAGCCCTATACCCTCCCTCACCCTCCATAACATAACTGACCAGCCCTATACCCTCCCTCACTCTGCATAACATAACTGACCAGCCCTATACCCTCCCTCACCCTCCATAACATAACTGACCAGCCCTATACCCTCCATAACATAACTGACCAGCCCTATACCCTCCCTCACCCTATATAACATAACTGACCAGCCCTATACCCTCCCTCACCCTCCATAACATAACTGACCAGCCCTATACCCTCCCTCACCCTCTATAACATAACTGTTTTTGTACCAGCCCTATACCCTCCCTCACCCTCCATAACATAACTGACCAGCCCTATACCCTCCATAACATAACTGACCAGCCCTATACCCTCCCTCACCCTCCATAACATAACTGACCAGCCCTATACCCTCCATAACATAACTGACCAGCCCAGCCCTATACCCTCCCTCACCCTCCATAACATAACTGACCAGCCCTATACCCTCCCTCACCCTCCATAACATAACTGACCAGCCCTATACCCTCCCTCACTCTGCATAACATAACTGACCAGCCCTATACCCTCCCTCACCCTCCATAACATAACTGACCAGCCCTATACCCTCCCTCAACCTCTATAACATAACTGACCAGCCCTATACCCTCCCTCACCCTCCATAACATAACTGACCAGCCCTATACCCTCCGTCACCCTCCATAACATAACTGACCAGCCCTATAGCCTCCCTCACTCTGCATAACATAACTGACCAGCCCTATACCCTCCCTCACTCTGCATAACATAACTGACCAGCCCTATACCCTCCCTCACCCTGCATAACATAACTGACCAGCCCTATACCCTCCCTCACCCTCCATAACATAACTGACCAGCCCTATAACCTCCATAACATAACTGACCAGCCCTATACCCTCCATAACATAACTGACCAGCCCTATACCCTCCCTCACCCTGCATAACATAACTGACCAGCCCTATAACCTCCATAACATAACTGACCAGCCCTATACCCTCCATAACATAACTGACCAGCCCTATACCCTCCATAACATAACTGACCAGCCCTATACCCTCCCTCACCCTCCATAACATAACTGACCAGCCCTATACCCTCCATAACATAACTGACCAGCCCTATACCCTCCCTCACTCTGCATAACATAACTGACCAGCCCTATAACCTCCATAACATAACTGACCAGCCCTATACCCTCCATAACATAACTGACCAGCCCTATACCCTCCATAACATAACTGACCAGCCCTATACCCCCCTCACCCTCCATAACATAACTGACCAGCCCTATACCCTCCATAACATAACTGACCAGCCCAGCCCTATACCCTCCCTCACCCTCCATAACATAACTGACCAGCCCTATACCCTCCCTCACCCTCCATAACATAACTGACCAGCCCTATACCCTCCCTCACTCTGCATAACATAACTGACCAGCCCTATACCCTCCCTCACCCTCCATAACATAACTGACCAGCCCTATACCCTCCCTCAACCTCTATAACATAACTGACCAGCCCTATACCCTCCCTCACCCTCCATAACATAACTGACCAGCCCTATACCCTCCCACACCCTCCATAACATAACTGACCAGCCCTATACCCTCCTCACCCTCCATAACATAACTGACCAGCCCTATACCCTCCCTCACTCTGCATAACATAACTGACCAGCCCTATACCCTCCCTCACCCTCCATAACATAACTGACCAGCCCTATACCCTCCCTCACCCTGCATAACATAACTGACCAGCCCAGCCCTATACCCTCCCTCACCCTCCATAACATAACTGACCAGCCCTATACCCTCCCTCACCCTCCATAACATAACTGACCAGTCCTATAGTTTTATGTTGTTTTTTGGGGAGAAATGCTCTTTCATGCTAACTTCAATACTCTGTGTATATCTAGCTCCTTCTTTCCTATAAATGTTTAGCGTGAACGCTATTAGTGTACTTCCTGTGTTCCTGAGCTGCCTCCCCACCAGACCCTTCCCTAGGAGATAAGGTGATTACCTCCTCGCTCGGCAGACATCTTGTTTTCTCTGCAACATCCTGTTGCTTCGTTCAGGCAGGGGATTGTCTGTTCCCCCTGTCCTACTGCTTCCACACACACACACACACACACACACACACACACACACACACACACACACACACACACACACACACACACACACACACACACACACACACACACACACACACACACGGACGCACGCACGGACACACGGACGCACGCACGCACGCACGCACGCACACCCTGAATTTGCATGGTTAGAGTCCTTCTTTTCTCCCTCCACAACCCATTACTGTCCTGTCTGTAGACTAGACAACCCATCACTGTCCTGTCTGTAGACTAGACAAACCATCACTGTCCTGTCTGTAGACTAGAGTCTGTCTCCACAAACCATCACTGTCCTGTCTGTAGACTAGAGTCTGTCTCCACAAACCATTACTGTCCTGTCTGTACACTAGACAAACCATCAATGTCCAGTCTGTAGACTAGACAAACCATCACTGTCCTGTCTGTACACTAGACAAACCATCACTGTCCAGTCTGTAGACTAGACAACCATCACTGTCCTGTCTGTAGACTAGACAAACCATCACTGTCCAGTCTGTAGACTAGACAAACCATTACTGTCCTGTCTGTAGACTAGACAACCCATCACTGTCCAGTCTGTAGACTAGACAAACCATTACTGTCCTGTCTGTAGACTAGACAAACCACTACTGTCCTGTCTGTAGACTAGACAAACCATCACTGTCCAGTCTGTAGACTAGAAAAAACATCACTGTCCTGTCTGTAGACTAGACAAACCATCAATGTCCTGTCTGTAGACTAGAGTCTGTCTCCACAAACCACTACTGTCCTGTCTATAGACTAGACAACCCATCACTGTCCAGTCTGTAGACTAGAGTCTGTCTCCACAAACCATCACTGTCCTGTCTGTAGACTAGAGTCTGTCTCCACAAACCATTACTGTCCTGTCTGTAGACTAGACAAACCCTCACTGTCCTGTCTGTAGACTAGACAAACTATCACTGTCCTGTCTGTAGACTAGACAAACCATCACTGTCCTGTCTGTAGACTAGACAAACCATCACTGTCCTGTCTGTAGACTAGACAACCATTACTGTCCTGTCTGTAGACTAGACAAACCATCACTGTCCAGTCTGTAGACTAGAGTCTGTCTCCACAACCCATTACTGTCCAGTCTGTAGACTAGAGTCTGTCTCCACAACCCATCACTGTCCTGTCTGTAGACTAGAGTCTGTCTCCACAAACCATTACTGTCCAGTCTGTAGACTAGAGTCTGTCTCCACAACCCATCACTGTCCTGTCTGTAGACTAGAGTCTGTCTCCACAAACCATTACTGTCCAGTCTGTAGACTAGAGTCTGTCTCCACAACCCATCACTGTCCTGTCTGTAGACTAGAGTCTGTCTCCACAAACCATCACTGTCCAGTCTGTAGACTAGAGTCTGTCTCCACAACCCATCACTGTCCTGTCTGTAGACTAGAGTCTGTCTCCACAACCCATCACTGTCCTGTCTGTAGACTAGAGTCTGTCTCCACAAACCATTACTGTCCAGTCTGGGAATAGGGTGCCACTTCAGACGCACCTAGAGGTCACTGTGATAATTCATCACAACGTATCAGAGGACAGTAATAGAGACTGGTCTCCTAGAGGTCACTGTGTGATAATTCATCACAACGTATCAGAGGACAGTACTAGAGACTGGTCTCCTAGAGGTCACTGTGATAATTCATCACAACATATCAGAGGACAGTACTAGAGACTGGTCTCCTAGAGGTCACTGTGATAATTCATCACAGCGTATCAGAGGACAGTACTAGAGACTGGTCTCCTAGAGGTAACTGTGATAATTCATCACAACGTATCAGAGGACAGTACTAGAGACTGGTCTCCTAGAGGTCACTGTGATAATTCATCACAGCGTATCAGAGGACAGTACTAGAGACTGGTCTCCTAGAGGTCACTGTGATAATTCATCACAACATATCAGAGGACAGTACTAGAGACTGGTCTCCTAGAGGTCACTGTGATAATTCATCACAACGTATCAGAGGACAGTACTAGAGACTGGTCTCCTAGAGGTCACTGTGATAATTCATCACAACGTATCAGAGGACAGTAATAGAGACTGGTCTCCTAGAGGTCACTGTGATAATTCATCACAACATATCAGAGACAGTACTAGAGACTGGTCTCCTAGAGGTCACTGTGATAATTCATCACAACGTATCAGAGGACAGTACTAGAGACTGGTCTCCTAGAGGTCACTGTGATAATTCATCACAACATATCAGAGGACAGTAATAGAGACTGGTCTCCTAGAGGTCACTGTGATAATTCATCACAATGTATCAGAGGACAGTAATAGAGACTGGTCTCCTAGAGGTCACTGTGATAATTCATCACAACGTATCAGAGGACAGTACTAGAGACTGGTCTCCTAGAGGTCACTGTGATAATTCATCACAACGTATCAGAGGACAGTACTAGAGACTGGTCTCCTAGAGGTCACTGTGATAATTCATCACAACGTATCAGAGGACAGTACTAGAGACTGGTCTCCTAGAGGTCACTGTGATAATTCATCACAACATATCAGAGACAGTACTAGAGACTGGTCACCTAGAGGTCACTGTGATAATTCATCACAACGTATCAGAGGACAGTACTAGAGACTGGTCTCCTAGAGGTCACTGTGATAATTCATCACAACATATCAGAGACAGTACTAGAGACTGGTCACCTAGAGGTCACTGTGATAATTCATCACAACGTATCAGAGGACAGTACTAGAGACTGGTCTCCTAGAGGTCACTGTGATAATTCATCACAATGTATCAGAGACAGTAATAGAGACTGGTCTCCTAGAGGTCACTGTGATAATTCATCACAACGTATCAGAGGACAGTACTAGAGACTGGTCACCTAGAGGTCACTGTGATAATTCATCACAACATATCAGAGGACAGTAATAGAGACTGGTCTCCTAGAGGTCACTGTGATAATTCATCACAACGTATCAGAGGACAGTACTAGAGACTGGTCTCCTAGAGGTCACTGTGATAATTCATCACAACATATCAGAGGACAGTAATAGAGACTGGTCTCCTAGAGGTCACTGTGTGATAATTCATCACAATGTATCAGAGGACAGTACTAGAGACTGGTCTCCTAGAGGTCACTGTGATAATTCATCACAACGTATCAGAGGACAGTACTAGAGACTGGTCTCCTAGAGGTCACTGTGATAATTCATCACAACATATCAGAGACAGTACTAGAGACTGGTCTCCTAGAGGTCACTGTGTGATAATTCATCACAATGTATCAGAGGACAGTACTAGAGACTGGTCTCCTAGAGGTCACTGTGATAATTCATCACAACATATCAGAGGACAGTAATAGAGACTGGTCTCCTAGAGGTCACTGTGTGATAATTCATCACATATCAGAGACAGTACTAGAGACTGGTCTCCTAGAGGTGTTGTATTATTAGGGGAGAACAAGCGTTCTGATGCTTGGCTTTCCTTTATCAGACCCTGGTGGATTTGCTTGTTGTTCGGACCAGATGACAGATCCCTGGATAGAGAGAGGACGGTTTAGCACAAACAGCCTGCTAGCTCCTACTAACTGTACTGTAGCTACGATACCAATACACACTGTGACAGGGAATGACTTTTAACGAAACACATCGGCTTGTTGTACGTCTGTCTGTCTTTTTCTAACTCTGACCCGTGCCCTGGAACAGAGACAGGACAGAGCTGGTAACAGTCCCCTGGGTCAGAGACAGGACAGAGCTGGTAACAGTCCCCTGAGATAAGGGGACAGTCAGTCCCCTGGGTCAGAGACAGGACAGAGCTGGTACTAGTCCCCTGGGTTAAGGGGACAGTCAGTCCCCTGGAACAGAGACAAGACAGAGCTGGTACTAGTCCTCTGGGTTAAGGGGACAGTCAGTCCCCTGGAACAGAGACAGGACAGAGCTGGTACCAGTCCTCTGGGTAAAGGGGACAGTCAGTCCCCTGGAACAGAGACAGGACAGAGCTGGTACGAGTCCCCTGGGTAAAGGGGACAGTCAGTCCCCTGGAACAGAGACAGGACAGAGCTGGTACTAGTCCTCTAGGTTAAGGGGACGGTCAGTCCCCTGGGTCAGAGACAAGACAGAGCTGGTACTAGTCCCCTGGGTAAAGGGGACAGTCAGTCCCCTGGAACAGAGACAGGACAGAGCTGGTACTAGTCCTCTAGGTTAAGGGGACGGTCAGTCCCCTGGGTCAGAGACAAGACAGAGCTGGTACTAGTCCCCTGGGTTAAGGGGACGGTCAGTCCCCTTGGTCAGAGACAAGACAGAGCTGGTACTAGTCCCCTGGGATAAGGGGACAGTCAGTCCCCTGGGTCAGAGACAAGACAGAGCTGGTACCAGTCCCCTGGGATAAGGGGACAGTCAGTCCCCCTGGGTCAGAGACAAGACAGAGCTGGTACTAGTCCCCTGGGATAAGGGGACAGTCAGTCCCCTGGGTCAGAGACAAGACAGAGCTGGTACTAGTCCCCTGGGATAAGGGGACAGTCAGTCCCCTGGGTCAGAGACAAGACAGAGCTGGTACTAGTCCCCTGGGATAAGGGGACAGTCAGTCCCCTGGGTCAGAGACAAGACAGAGCTGGTACTAGTCCCCTGGGTCAGAGACAAGACAGAGCTGGTACTAGTCCTCTAGGTTAAGGGGACAGTCAGTCCCAGCATGTCCTTGATGTAAATGCACAGGCTTACATTGTGTGTCTTTTAAAGCACCAAGGTCATAAACTATAGACCCCTTCTGAAATGTTCAGCATGTCACCCTGCTACTGATGCCTGCATGTTGTCAGCTGGTCTCTGTACTACAGAACAGGGTTGAGAGGTGGTTGTCAGCTGGTCTCTGTACTACAGAACAGGGTTGAGAGGTGGTTGTCAGCTGGTCTCTGTACTACAGAACAGGGTTGAGAGGTGGTTGTCAGCTGGTCTCTGTACTACAGAACAGGGTTGAGAGGTGGTTGTCAGCTGGTCTCTGTACTACAGAACAGGGTTGAGAGGTGGTTGTCAGCTGGTCTCTGTACTACAGAACAGGGTTGAGAGGTGGTTGTCAGCTGGTCTCTGTACTACAGAACAGAGAGGTGGGGGAGCTATAAATGCTTCCACTATGTCAACTAGTTATTCCACCATGTCAACTAGAGTTATTCCACTATGTCAACTCGTTATTCCACCATGTCAACTAGAGTTGTTCCACCATGTCAACTAGTTATTCCACCATGTCAACTAGAGTTATTCCACCATGTCAACTAGAGTTATTCCTCCATGTCAACTAGAGTTATTCCACCATGTCAACTCGTTATTCCACCATGTCAACTAGAGTTATTCCACCATGTCAACTAGAGTTATTCCACCATGTCAACTAGTTATTCCACCATGTCAACTAGAGTTATTCCTCCATGTCAACTATAGTTATTCCACCATGTCAACTAGAGTTATTCCACCATGTTAACTAGTTATTCCACCATGTCAACTAGAGTTATTCCACCATGTCAACTAGAGTTATTCCTCCATGTCAACTAGAGTTATTCCTCCATGTCAACTAGTTATTCTACCATGTCAACTAGAGTTATTCCACCATGTCCACCATGTCAACTCGAGTTATTCCACCATGTCAACTAGAGTTATTCCACCATGTCCACCATGTCAACTAGAGTTATTCCACCATGTCAACTAGAGTTATTCCACCATGTCCACTATGTCAACTAGAGATACTCCACCATATCAACTAGAGTTATTCCACCATGTCAACTAGAGTTATTCCTCCATGTCAACTAGAGTTATTCCTCCATGTCAACTAGAGTTATTCCACCATGTCAACTAGAGTTATTCCACCATGTCAACTAGTTATTCTACCATGTCAACTAGAGTTATTCCACCATGTCCACCATGTCAACTCGAGTTATTCCACCATGTCAACTAGAGTTATTCCACCATGTCAACTAGAGTTATTCCACCATGTCAACTAGAGTTATTCCACCATGTCAACTAGAGTTATTCCACCATGTCCACTATGTAAACTAGAGATACTCCACCATATCAACTAGAGTTATTCCACCATGTCAACTAGAGATATTCCACCATGTCCACCATGTCAACTAGAGTTATTCCACCATGTCAACTAGAGATATTCCACCATGTCCACCATGTCAACTAGAGTTATTCCACCATGTCAACTAGAGATATTCCACCATGTCCACCATGTCAACTAGAGATATTCCACCATGTCAACTAGATATTCCACCATGTCCACCATGTCAACTAGAGATATTCCACCATGTCAACTAGATATTCCACCATGTCCACCATGTCAACTAGAGATATTCCACCATGTCAACTAGATATTCCACCATGTCAACTAGTTATTCCACCATGTCCACCATGTCAACTAGAGATATTCCACCATGTCAACTAGTTATTCTACCATGTCAACTAGAGTTATTCCACCATGTCCACCATGTCAACTCGAGTTATTCCACCATGTCAACTAGAGTTATTCCACCATGTCCACCATGTCAACTAGAGTTATTCCACCATGTCAACTAGAGTTATTCCACCATGTCCACTATGTCAACTAGAGATACTCCACCATATCAACTAGAGTTATTCCACCATGTCAACTAGAGTTATTCCTCCATGTCAACTAGAGTTATTCCTCCATGTCAACTAGAGTTATTCCACCATGTCAACTAGAGTTATTCCACCATGTCAACTAGTTATTCTACCATGTCAACTAGAGTTATTCCACCATGTCCACCATGTCAACTCGAGTTATTCCACCATGTCAACTAGAGTTATTCCACCATGTCAACTAGAGTTATTCCACCATGTCAACTAGAGTTATTCCACCATGTCAACTAGAGTTATTCCACCATGTCCACTATGTCAACTAGAGATACTCCACCATATCAACTAGAGTTATTCCACCATGTCAACTAGAGATATTCCACCATGTCCACCATGTCAACTAGAGTTATTCCACCATGTCAACTAGAGATATTCCACCATGTCCACCATGTCAACTAGAGTTATTCCACCATGTCAACTAGAGATATTCCACCATGTCCACCATGTCAACTAGAGATATTCCACCATGTCAACTAGATATTCCACCATGTCCACCATGTCAACTAGAGATATTCCACCATGTCAACTAGATATTCCACCATGTCCACCATGTCAACTAGAGATATTCCACCATGTCAACTAGATATTCCACCATGTCAACTAGTTATTCCACCATGTCCACCATGTCAACTAGAGATATTCCACCATGTCAACTAGAGATATTCCACCATGTCCACCATGTCAACTAGAGATATTCCACCATGTCAACTAGATATTCCACCATGTCAACTAGTTATTCCACCATGTCAACTAGAGATATTCCACCATGTCAACTAGAGATATTCCACCATGTCAACTAGAGATATTCCACCATGTCAACTAGATATTCCACCATGTCAACTAGTTATTCCACCATGTCAACTGACGTTATTCCACCATGTCAACTAGTTGTTCCACCATGTCAACCAGAGTTATTCCACCATACTTATACAACATTTACATTTTACATTTAAGTCATTTAGCAGACGCTCTTATCCAGAGCGACTTACAAATTGGTGAATTCACCTTCTGACATCCAGTTACTAAAATATTTCTCTACACACAGTCACATCATGTTCAACTAGTGTGTCTGTGAAATGATCAGCCATGTATTGTTGCCTCTGAGACAATCTACAGTGTGTGTGTGTGTGTGTGTCTAAATAGCTGTTCTAAATGCTGTCTTTTTAACACTTGTCCTGTGTCTTGGTTGGATAACAGGGACATGATGTGTCTTGGTTGGATAACAGGGACATGATGTGTCTCGGTTGGATAACAGGGACATGATGTGCCTCGGTTGGATAACAGGGACATGATGTGTCTCGGTTGGATAACAGGGACATGATGTGTCTCGGTTGGATAACAGGGACATGATGTGTCTCGGTTGGATAACAGGGACATGATGTGTCTCGATTGGATAACAGGGACAAGATGTGTCTTGGTTGGATAACAGGGACATGATGTGTCTCGGTTGGATAACAGGGACATGATGTGTCTCGGTTGGATAACAGGGACATGATGTGTCTCGGTTGGATAACAGGGACATGATGTGTCTCGGTTGGATAACAGGGACATGATGTGTCTCGGATGGATAACAGGGACAAGATGTGTCTTGGTTGGATAACAGGGACATGATGTGTCTCGGTTGGATAACAGGGACAAGATGTGTCTTGGTTGGATAACAGGGACATGATGTGTCTTGGTTGGATAACAGGGACATGATGTGTCTCGGTTGGATAACAGGGACATGATGTGTCTTGGTTGGATAACAGGGACATGATGTGTCTCGGTTGGATAACAGGGACATGATGTGTCTTGGTTGGATAACAGGGACATGATGTGTCTCGGTTGGATAACAGGGACATGATGTGTCTCGGTTGGATAACAGGGACATGATGTGTCTCGGTTGGGTAACAGGGACATGATGTGTCTTGGTTGGATAACAGGGACATGATGTGTCTTGGTTGGATAACAGGGACATGATGTGTCTCGGTTGGATAACAGGGACATGATGTGTCTCGGTTGGATAACAGGGACATGATGTGTCTCGGTTGGATAACAGGGACATGATGTGTCTCGGTTGGGTAACAGGGACATGATGTGTCTTGGTTGGATAACAGGGACATGATGTGTCTCGGTTGGATAACAGGGACATGATGTGTCTCGGTTGGATAACAGGGACATGATGTGTCTCGGTTGGATAACAGGGACATGATGTGTCTCGGTTGGATAACAGGGACATGATGTGTCTCGGTTGGGTAACAGGGACATGATGTGTCTTGGTTGGATAACAGGGACATGATGTGTCTCGGTTGGATAACAGGGACATGATGTGTCTCGGTTGGATAACAGGGACATGATGTGTCTCGGTTGGATAACAGGGACATGATGTGTCTCGGTTGGATAACAGGGACATGATGTGTCTCGGTTGGATAACAGGGACATGATGTGTCTCGGTTGGATAACAGGGACATGATGTGTCTCGGTTGGATAACAGGGACATGATGTGTCTCGGATGGATAACAGGGACATGATGTGGACAGGATTGGGGGGCAGGTCAGGGAGAGGGTAGAGAGGACGACAGCTGCAGATTACAGGATACCACTGGTCTGTAGCCCAAACCGCATCGTAGCAAAAGTCGTGTTCAGTCAATTATCACATCCTCACCAAAGACCCAGGTCTCTGCAGACGGCTGGGGGTACCTCAGTCAATTATCACCCCCCTCACCACCCCAAGACCCAGGTCTCTGCAGACGGCTGGGGGTACCTCAGTCAATTATCACCCCCCTCACCACCCCAAGACCCAGGTCTCTGCAGACGGCTGGGGGTACCTCAGTCATTTATCACCCCCTCACCACCCCAAGACCCAGGTCTCTGCAGACGGCTGGGGGTACCTCAGTCATTTATCACCCCCTCACCACCCCAAGACCCAGGTCTCTGCAGACGGCTGGGGGTACCTCAGTCAGATTATCACCCCCTCACCACCCCAAGACCCAGGTCTCTGCAGACGGCCGGGGGTACCTCAGTCAATTATCACCCCCTCACCACCCCAAGACCCAGGTCTCTGCAGACGGCCGGGGTACCTCAGTCAATTATCACCCCCTCACCACCCCAAGACCCAGGTCTCTGCAGACGGCTGGGGGTACCTCAGTCATTTATCACCCCCTCACCACCCCAAGACCCAGGTCTCTGCAGACGGCCGGGGGTACCTCAGTCATTTATCACCCCCCTCACCACCCCAAGACCCAGGTCTCTGCAGACGGCTGGGGGTACCTCAGTCATTTATCACCCCCCTCACCACCCCAACACTCAGGTCTCTGCAGACGGCTGGGGGTACCTCAGTCATTTATCACCCCCCTCACCACCCCAAGACCCAGGTCTCTGCAGACGGCTGGGGGTACCTCAGTCATTTATCACCCCCCTCACCACCCCCAGTGATCCGACTAAGAGAGTGATAATATCTGACTGCAAATATGTCTCAAATAGCTGCCTATTCTCATATAGAGCCGATGGGCTTTGGTCACAGCTAGGGCACTAGATAGGGAATAGGGGGCCGTTTGGGAGGAGGAGAGCTGTGTTTTGCTCCCAGCGTTGTGTTCCACTAAGAGGCTTTCCTTCACCACCTCTCTGTACTGTAGAGGTTCTGGTTCCACCACAGATGTCTTCTCCACCTCTCTGTACTGTAGAGGTTCTGGTTCCACAACAGAGGTGTTTGTGTCAACACTAATGAGGTTAGTTCAGGTCAGAACAAACAGGAGAAGAAACAGACCAGTCAATAACTGAGTGGACAGAGAGCTCGCAACCTTGACAGCATTAGATGGGCCAATTCTACCACTAATAACACCTGAACATGTGACCTTATTGTGTCTCTGCCCTCCTCCACTCTGGATAACAATGACTGTCTGGAACACATGGAGCAACTGTTACTGCCAGTGACCTGCCTGGAATGGGCACCAGGACGACTTGGACAGGGGACAGGCCTGACAGGGAGCGTAGCTACTGGAATGGGCACCAGGACGACGTGAACAGGGGACGGGCCTGACAGGGAGCCTAGCTACTGGAATGGGCACCAGGACGACTTGAACAGGGGACGGGCCTGACAGGGAGCGTAGCTACTGGAATGGGCACCAGGACGACTTGAACAGGGGACGGGCCTGACAGGGAGCGTAGCTACTGGAATGGGCACCAGGACGACTTGAACAGGGGACAGGCCTGACAGGGAGCGTAGCTACTGGAATGGGCACCAGGACGACTTGAACAGGGGACGGGCCTGACAGGAAGCGTAGCTACTGGAATGGGCACCAGGACGACTTGAACAGGGGACGGGCCTGACAGGGAGCGTAGCTACTGGAATGGGCACCAGGACGACTTGAACAGGGGACGGGCCTGACAGGGAGCGTAGCTACTGGAATGGGCACCAGGACGACTTGAACAGGGGACAGGCCTGACAGGGAGTGTAGCTACTGGAATGGGCACCAGGACGACTTGGACAGGGGACGGGCCTGACAGGGAGCGTAGCTACTGGAATGGGCACCAGGACGACTTGGACAGGGGACAGGCCTGACAGGGAGCGTAGCTACTGGAATGGGCACCAGGACGACGTGAACAGGGGACGGGCCTGACAGGGAGCGTAGCTACTGGAATGGGCACCAGGACGACTTGGACAGGGGACAGGCCTGACAGGGAGCGTAGCTACTGGAATGGGCACCAGGACGAATTCTTTGTTAGACTACTGATTGATTGACTATATTGTTTCACAATTGTATTGGGAAAGACACCAATTTCCCCCCTCCCCAGTGAAAGTTAGTTTTGCAGATTCGGTCAAATCTATGTTCAAATCTATGTACTTGTTCTTTGGATGACTAGAGGTAAATAGTTGAGTAAATCAGAAAGCAATATTGTGAATTTATGATACAGTATACACATTGTGTGACCAGATACAACATTGCTATTACACCTAAACACTGTCTGAACCTGACAATTAACAGATAACCCGATTAAATAGTATCAGCACTCAGAGAACAGTGGAGTTTGACACTTGACCATTGATTATACCTGTCCTGAGCACAGAGACAGGTGAGAATTATGTCTGTTCCTCACAGCACAGAGACAGAGACAGGTGAGAATAATGTCTGTTCCTCACAGCACAGAGACAGGTGAGAATTATGTCTGTTCCTCACAGCACAGAGACAGGTGAGAATTATGTCTGTTCCTCACAGCACAGAGACAGGTGAGAATTATGTCTGTTCCTCACAGCACAGAGACAGGTGAGAATTATGTCTGTTCCTCACAGCACAGAGACAGGTGAGAATTATGTCTGTTCCTCACAGAGACAGAGACAGGTGAGAATTATGTCTGTTCCTCACAGCACAGAGACAGAGACAGGTGAGAATTATGTCTGTTCCTCACAGCACAGAGACAGGTGAGAATTATGTCTGTTCCTCACAGCACAGAGACAGAGACAGGTGAGAATTATGTCTGTTCCTCACAGCACAGAGACAGAGACAGGTGAGAATTATGTCTGTTCCTCACAGCACAGAGACAGAGACAGGTGAGAATTATGTCTGTTCCTCACAGCACAGAGACAGGTGAGAATTATGTCTGTTCCTCACAGCACAGAGACAGAGACAGGTGAGAATTATGTCTGTTCCTCACAGCACAGAGACAGAGACAGGTGAGAATTATGTCTGTTCCTCACAGCACAGAGACAGAGACAGGTGAGAATTATGTCTGTTCCTCACAGCACAGAGACAGGTGAGAATTATGTCTGTTCCTCACAGCACAGAGACAGGTGAGAATTATGTCTGTTCCTCACAGCACAGAGACAGGTGAGAATTATGTCTGTTCCTCACAGCACAGCACAGAGACAGGTGAGAATTATGTCTGTTCCTCACAGCACAGAGACAGAGACAGGTGAGAATTATGTCTGTTCCTCACAGCACAGAGACAGAGACAGGTGAGGAATCTGTTTGTTCCTCACAGCACAGAGACAGAGACAGGTGAGAATTATGTCTGTTCCTCACAGCACAGAGACAGGTGAGAATTATGTCTGTTCCTCACAGCACAGAGACAGGTGAGAATTATGTCTGTTCCTCACAGCACAGAGACAGAGACAGGTGAGAATTATGTCTGTTCCTCACAGCACAGAGACAGAGACAGGTGAGAATTATGTCTGTTCCTCACAGCACAGAGACAGAGACAGGTGAGAATAATGTCTGTTCCTCACAGCACAGAGACAGAGACAGGTGAGAATTATGTCTGTTCCTCACAGCACAGAGACAGAGACAGGTGAGAATTATGTCTGTTCCTCACAGCACAGAGACAGACAGGTGAGAATTATGTCTGTTCCTCACAGCACAGAGACAGAGACAGGTGAGAATTATGTCTGTTCCTCACAGCACAGAGACAGAGACAGGTGAGAATTATGTCTGTTCCTCACAGCACAGAGACAGAGACAGGTGAGAATTATGTCTGTTCCTCACAGCACAGAGACAGGTGAGAATTATGTCTGTTCCTCACAGCACAGAGACAGAGACAGGTGAGAATTATGTCTGTTCCTCACAGCACAGAGACAGAGACAGGTGAGAATTATGTCTGTTCCTCACAGCACAGAGACAGAGACAGGTGAGAATTATGTCTGTTCCTCACAGCACAGAGACAGAGACAGGTGAGAATTATGTTTGTTCCTCACAGCACAGACACTGGTGAGGAATATATCCGTGGTTCATTTCCAACTTAACAACATTGTCCCTGGGGCTATTTCAGGAAGGACCAATATAAATCTTCCTCGTTTTGATTTGAACTTCCTGGTCTGGTTTTATCTTCCTTCAATCATAGTTGAAGATAAACACAAGGGCCCAATAAAATCCTCTGTCAGGAGAAAGCTGTTGAGCTGCTGAGCTCGTCCTTCTGGCCGAGTCTATATTTATATCTATTTGAAGGAAAGACTAACTAAAGGCCTGGAGACTCCTCCTTCATTTAACTCGCGTCCAAATCCTACATTACTTCAGGACATGCGTATAGAGCCTGCTGGACCAACTATCCACCAGTATTAAAACATTACAATATCATTTCATGTTTACATGTGGGTCATGTTGACACATCCCCCCCCCCCAACATATGACCCTTATAGTCTCGATTGATAAAATAAAGACATAATCTGTCTGAGATCGTGTGTAAACATCAGGTAGGTTATAAATCAGTCGGCTAACTGTCGCTACACTGTACACAATAAGAGCTGTTTAAACCTCCACAAGACACACAGCCTCTGCTTACCTGGGTGTCTCTGTCAACGTGATTACGTAACAATAAATAAAACGGTATCTTTTTCTACAGCACGCAAACTCAAATTAAATCTCAACCTGCTATTTCCGTGAATCCCCCGTGCGTTCCACCCCCACCCTCCCCAGACACACACAACACACTGGCCATGGCTTCTAGACAAGACTGATCGTGTGGCCTCACATTTTATACCAGTCTGACAACATGCTAAACGTCGTAACTAACTGTCAACTCAACGATGCAGTAGGCATGCAACAACAACAGCAACAAATCCTAAATATGGTGCCTGGGTTTTTGCAAAGTTGCAACTGTATCACTGAGAAGTCTAACTAACGTTAAAGCTCCAAGCTTGAAATCTAGCCTATGCCGTCTGCTACGATCATCGTAAAAGTTACAGCACCGTAAAGTACGAATATCGTGTACCCCTTCCACCGTCATAAACAAAACTATAAGCACACGTGACATAGGCTACTACCAGTACGTGTTATCTAGGATTACACGATATATAGCTTGATATCTATGTATTGTCTGCTGTACCCTACACGTGCTAATGCCCTATAATGTACACCTCACGTGACAGTGTGGCAGGACAACTTGTTACGTGGTTGCATTTCGTTGAGCTGAATCTAAACCAAACAGCGGCGCTACGTTGTAACAACCATGTAACCACACAACCCTCCCTGTTCGCAACAAAACATGTTGTTACTGGACACCATTTCCGGTCTCTATAGCCTATAGATGCACGATGTAAATGAAACTACTGTATCCCATTGCAATAGGCAGCAGGTCCACACTATTATTAGTATTATTATTATTATAAGATGAAGCCGATGTTTAGTCCACAGTAAACCCACAAGCAAGCATGGCTCCGTAGGTTACGTACCGTGAGCGACTTGATATTCCTGAGGGGTGGTAGTGTGACGGGCGACGGCGGGTCTGTCGCTGCTCCGGCCCGGGGACCCCCGACTCCGATTCCGGGGGAAGACTGTAGCTGGCAGATCTCACCCCCTTTGCCTGCAGATCGTACAAAATGACACAGGAAATGAGGTTAATCTGAATGGGCCTATTTACCCACATAGGCCACCTCAGAGTTGTCAGGCTGTAAAGCAGGCTATGGTCTTAATCCCTTTTAAGGATAGTAATTTAAGCAGGCATTTAAGGGGGTCATTGTAGGTGGAAATCCTCCTTGCGACAATGGCTTCGGCAAAACAGGTAGGTTAATTCCACATTATGTGTGCTTGGAACAACAGATGATGACCGTCAGCGTGTAGGCTGTCGTTGGTTGTAAGATCCTTTTGCGCCCCATAGTCGTGTAGCATATAGAGATCGTAAAAAAACAACACAGAAACCAGTGGGCATATGATTCCGTCGTGCTTGCAGAAATAAACCTGTGTTCTCTCTTGACACACATACTGTCATATGGGATAAATAACACACCAGCATTTGACTTTGGTTTTGCAAACAGCCCACTTCAGGCTTTAGAGAAAGAAAGAAAAAATCCCCGAATGTATCGCCATTAACTACTCAAAACATAGAGCAGGGATACACTATTTTAGCAAAGGCTCCCCCTCTTCAACAGACCAGGAAAACCCGAAGCAAGACTCGGCGTAAACGTGTAATAAACTTGTTACAAAGGACCCGACAAAAAGGCATAAAATCCATCAACAATATTCCTCCGGCGATCAAAGTGAGTTTAACCGTATTGTTTAGCCCGTTCGGCTCCATATTGTTGTTCCTTACCAGTTGGGTAGACGGCAGCGCACGGCTTCTTGGATAACATGGCCGCTGGAGAGTCACACACAGAAAAACCCACTTTCAGAATCTCCCCTCCTCCCACTCGGCTGTGTGATCACCAATTTCGCTACTCCAATCAGCTACATCCAGTCTTGCATTCGCAACGTGCAACTCTGCAAAACTGGGAAGTCTTCCATCAACACCAGCTGAAATGTTGCTTCTGCTGCCACCATCGCTTGGAAATACAACTCAAAAACACGAACCTATAGATACAAAAAATAATATCCCACGCTAGGCTACTGTAGATCAATACAACAACAAACAAACTCCGTGTTTTTTTTTCCT
>NW_027014864.1:290000-297500 GCF_036934945.1 Oncorhynchus masou masou | reverse complement strand
GTAAAGCCTTAGCCAATCAGAAACAGACCCAATAGTGACTAGTGTAAAGCCTTAGCCAATCAGAAACAGCCCCAGTAGTGACTAGTGTAAAGCCTTAGCCAATCAGAAACAGACCCAGTAGTGACTAGTGTAAAGCCTTAGCCAATCAGAAACAGTCCCAATAGTGACTAGTGTAAAGCCTTAGCCAATCAGAAACAGCCCCAGTAGTGACTAGTGTAAAGCCTTAGCCAATCAGAAACAGTCCCAATAGTGACTAGTGTAAAGCCTTAGCCAATCAGAAACAGACCCAATAGTGACTAGTGTAAAGCCTTAGCCAATCAGATACAGTCCCAATAGTGACTAGTGTAAAGCCTTAGCCAATCAGAAACAGACCCAGTAGTGACTAGTGTAAAGCCTTAGCCAATCAGAAACAGACCCAGTAGTGACTAGTGTAAAGCCTTAGCCAATCAGAAACAGACCCAGTAGTGACTAGTGTAAAGCCTTAGCCAATCAGAAACAGTCCCAGTAGTGACTAGTGTAAAGCCTTAGCCAATCAGAAACAGCCCAAGTAGTGACTAGTGTAAAGCCTTAGCCAATCAGAAACAGACCCAGTAGTGACTAGTGTAAAGCCTTAGCCAATCAGAAACAGACCCAGTAGTGACTAGTGTAAAGCCTTAGCCAATCAGAAACAGACCCAGTAGTGACTAGTGTAAAGCCTTAGCCAATCAGAAACAGCCCCAGTAGTGACTAGTGTAAAGCCTTAGCCAATCAGAAACAGACCCAGTAGTGACTAGTGTAAAGCCTTAGCCAATCAGAAACAGACCCAGTAGTGACTAGTGTAAAGCCTTAGCCAATCAGAAACAGACCCAGTAGTGACTAGTGTAAAGCCTTAGCCAATCAGAAACAGACCCAGTAGTGACTAGTGTAAAGCCTTAGCCAATCAGAAACAGTCCCAATAGTGACTAGTGTAAAGCCTTAGCCAATCAGAAACATACCCAATAGTGACTAGTGTAAAGCCTTAGCCAATCAGAAACAGTCCCAATAGTGACTAGTGTAAAGCCTTAGCCAATCAGAAACAGACCCAGTAGTGACTAGTGTAAAGCCTTAGCCAATCAGAAACAGTCCCAGTAGTGACTAGTGTAAAGCCTTAGCCAATCAGAAACAGACCCAGTAGTGACTAGTGTAAAGCCTTAGCCAATCAGAAACAGACCCAGTAGTGACTAGTGTAAAGCCTTAGCCAATCAGAAACAGTCCCAATAGTGACTAGTGTAAAGCCTTAGCCAATCAGAAACAGCCCCAGTAGTGACTAGTGTAAAGCCTTAGCCAATCAGAAACAGTCCCAATAGTGACTAGTGTAAAGCCTTAGCCAATCAGAAACAGACCCAATAGTGACTAGTGAAAAGCCTTAGCCAATCAGATACAGTCCCAATAGTGACTAGTGTAAAGCCTTAGCCAATCAGAAACAGACCCAGTAGTGACTAGTGTAAAGCCTTAGCCAATCAGAAACAGACCCAGTAGTGACTAGTGTAAAGCCTTAGCCAATCAGAAACAGACCCAGTAGTGACTAGTGTAAAGCCTTAGCCAATCAGAAACAGACCCAGTAGTGACTAGTGTAAAGCCTTAGCCAATCAGAAACAGACCCAGTAGTGACTAGTGTAAAGCCTTAGCCAATCAGAAACAGTCCCAGTAGTGACTAGTGTAAAGCCTTAGCCAATCAGAAACAGACCCAGTAGTAACTAGTGTAAAGCCTTAGCCAATCAGAAACAGTCCCGGTAGTGACTAGTGTACAGCCTTAGCCAATCAGAAACAGACCCAGTAGTAACTAGTGTAAAGCCTTAGCCAATCAGAAACAGTCCCGGTAGTGACTAGTGTACAGCCTTAGCCAATCAGAAACAGACCCAGTAGTAACTAGTGTAAAGCCTTAGCCAATCAGAAACAGTCCCGGTAGTGACTAGTGTACAGCCTTAGCCAATCAGAAACAGCAGCCTCCAGTCTGTATCAACTCCCTGGACTACAAAAGGTTTGGCCGGACAACGGCTTCAGGTATTTGACTGCTCTGATGATCTGTCAGTTGTGACGGAATGCAGCTTCCTTCCCTCAACCAAGTTGATCTTCTGTCTGTGTCGTCACTACATGACTTGGTCCAGGTATTAGTAGTATATACTGGCCTACCTGGTTAAATAAAGGTGGAATAAAATGTTTATATATATATATATATATATAGTAAGTATAAATACCAGGTAGGCCAGTTGAGAACAAGTTCTCATGTACAACTGCGACCTGGCCAAGATAAAGCAAAGCAGTGCGACACAAACAACACAGAGTTACACATGGAATAAACAAACGTACAGTCAATAACACAATTGATAAATCTATATACAGTGTGTGCAAATGTAGTAAGATTAGGGAGGTAAGGCAATAAATAGGCCATAGTGGCGAAATAATTACAATTAGTGATAGATGTGCAGAAGATGAATGTGCAAGTAGAGATACTAAAGGAGCAATTTTTTTTTATAACAATATGGGGATGAGGTAGTTGGGTGGGCTATTTACAGATGGTCTGTGTACAGGTGCAGTGATCAGTTAGCTAGACTCCAGCTTCTGCTCATATATATATATATATATATATATTTTTTACCTTTATTTAACTAGGCAAGTCAGTTAAGAACAAATTCTTATTTTCAATGACGGCCTAGGAACAGTGGGTTAACTGCCTGTTCAGGGGCAGAACGACAGATTTGTACCTAGTCAGCTCGGGGATTTGAACTTGCAACCTCTTGGTTACTAGTCCAACGCTCTAACCACTAGGCTACCCTGCCGCCCCATATGACTGTATTACTATTGGAATAGGAGCAGTTGTCATCGTATGATATTGATGACAGTTGGTTCCATCCACTCAGGCAACATTAAGAGCTGTGATCAATATGGAAGTCTCTTAAATCACTCAAGATCCCCAGGCTCTTATTTAAACACCCAGTGCTTCTCAAGTTACCTCACAATGCCTGTTGGCCTGGTTGTATGCTTCTCAAGTTACCTCACAATGCCTATTGGCCTGGTTGTATGCTTCTCAAGTTACCTCACAATGCCTATTGGCTTGGTTGTATGCTTCTCAAGTTACCTCACAATGCCTATTGGCTTGGTTGTATGCTTCTCAAGTTACCTCACAATGCCTATTGGCCTGGTTGTATGCTTCTCAAGTTACCTCACAATGCCTATTGGCCTGGTTGTATGCTTCTCAAGTTACCTCACAATGCCTGTTGGCCTGGTTGTATGCTTCTCAAGTTACCTCACAATGCCTGTTGGCCTGGTTGTATGCTTCTCAAGTTACCTCACAATGCCTATTGGCCTGGTTGTATGCTTCTCAAGTTACCTCACAATGCCTATTGGCCTGGTTGTATGCTTCTCAAGTTACCTCACAATGCCTATTGGCCTGGTTGTATGCTTCTCAAGTTACCTCACAATGCCTGTTGGCCTGGTTGTATGCTTCTCAAGTTACCTCACAATGCCTATTGGCCTGGTTGTATGCTTCTCAATCAAGTTACCTCACAATGCCTATTGGCCTGGTTGTATGCTTCTCAAGTTACCTCACAATGCCTATTGGCCTGGTTGTATGCTTCTCAAGTTACCTCACAATGCCTATTGGCCTGGTTGTATGCTTCTCAAGTTACCTCACAATGCCTGTTGGCCTGGTTGTATGCTTCTCAAGTTACCTCACAATGCCTATTGGCCTGGTTGTATGCTTCTCAAGTTACCTCACAATGCCTATTGGCCTGGTTGTATGCTTCTCAAGTTACCTCACAATGCCTGTTGGCCTGGTTGTATGCTTCTCAAGTTACCTCACAATGCCTATTGGCTTGGTTGTATGCTTCTCAAGTTACCTCACAATGCCTGTTGGCCTGGTTGTATGCTTCTCAAGTTACCTCACAATGCCTATTGGCCTGGTTGTATGCTTCTCAAGTTACCTCACAATGCCTGTTGGCCTGGTTGTATGCTTCTCAAGTTACCTCACAATGCCTGTTGGCCTGGTTGTATGCTTCTCAAGTTACCTCACAATGCCTATTGGCCTGGTTGTATGCTTCTCAAGTTACCTCACAATGCCTATTGGCCTGGTTGTATGCTTCTCAAGTTACCTCACAATGCCTATTGGCCTGGTTGTATGCTTCTCAAGTTACCTCACAATGCCTGTTGGCCTGGTTGTATGCTTCTCAAGTTACCTCACAATGCCTATTGGCCTGGTTGTATGCTTCTCAAGTTACCTCACAATGCCTATTGGCCTGGTTGTATGCTTCTCAAGTTACCTCACAATGCCTATTGGCCTGGTTGTATGCTTCTCAAGTTACCTCACAATGCCTATTGGCCTGGTTGTATGCTTCTCAAGTTACCTCACAATGCCTATTGGCCTGGTTGTATGCTTCTCAAGTTACCTCACAATGCCTATTGGCCTGGTTGTATGCTTCTCAAGTTACCTCACAATGCCTATTGGCCTGGTTGTATGCTTCTCAAGTTACCTCACAATGTCTGTTGGCCTGGTTGTATGCTTCTCAAGTTACCTCACAATGCCTATTGGCCTGGTTGTATGCTTCTCAAGTTACCTCACAATGCCTGTTGGCCTGGTTGTATGCTTCTCAAGTTACCTCACAATGCCTGTTGGCCTGGTTGTATGCTTCTCAAGTTACCTCACAATGCCTATTGGCCTGGTTGTATGCTTCTCAAGTTACCTCACAATGCCTATTGGCTTGGTTGTATGCTTCTCAAGTTACCTCACAATGCCTATTGGCCTGGTTGTATGCTTCTCAAGTTACCTCACAATGCCTATTGGCTTGGTTGTATGCTTCTCAAGTTACCTCACAATGCCTATTGGCTTGGTTGTATGCTTCTCAAGTTACCTCACAATGCCTATTGGCCTGGTTGTATGCTTCTCAAGTTACCTCACAATGCCTATTGGCTTGGTTGTATGCTTCTCAAGTTACCTCACAATGCCTATTGGCCTGGTTGTATCCATATACAGTAGGAGTTGGAAAGACAGCACAAGCAGATCTGGGAACCAGGCTAGATGAATTACTACTCTCAACAGATAAACAGACATGTCGTGCTGTATGTCTGAAAGGTCCCTGCTCCACTTACTATGACCTTCAAAACAACCTTCAAAACGAATCAAAACATCCATTTCAATCAGGCTTGGGCCCGCCGCGGCCCACAGCACGCCCCCTCTGGTGAGACGTGATGATTTCAATCAGGCTTGGGCCCGCCGCGGCCCACAGCACTCCTCCTCTGGTGAGACGTGATGATAACAGACTACTACGGTATAAACACAACCTGTGTTGTTCAGCCTTCTGCTCACACGTACCACCCGTCCACCTCGTTCTACAGACACTGACGGTGACATATGGCTGTTTGGGAGGCTTCTGCCGTCTCTCCTTCCCTTCCAACCGAGAGCTGTTCTGTGTCTCAATGCACGTCAGGCATTAGTCATTGAAGAGTGGCTGATCAGATACGGGCTCTGGTCCAAAGTAGTGTACTATATAGGGAATAGGGCTCTGGTCTAAAGTAGTGCACTATATAGGGAATAGGGCTCTGGTCTAAAGTAGTGCACTATATAGGGAATAAAGCTCTGGTCTATAGTAGTGCACTACATAGGGAATAGGGCTCTGGTCTAAGGTAGTGTACTATATAGGGAATAGGGCTCTGGTCCAAAGTAGTGCACTACATAGGGAATAGGGCTCTGGTCTAAGGTAGTGTACTACATAGGGAATAGGGCTCTGGTCTAAGGTAGTGTACTATATAGGGAATAGGACTCTGGTCTAAAGTAGTGCACTATATAGGGAATAGGGCTCTGGTCTAAAATAGTGCACTATATAGGGAATAGGGCTCTGGTCACTAGTAGTGCACTCTATAGGGAATAGGGCTCTGGTCTACAGTAGTGCACTATATAGAGAATAGGGCTCTGGTCTAAAGTAGTGCACTATATAGGGAATAGGGCTCTGGTCTAAAGTAGTGCACTATATAGAGAATAGGGCTCTGGTCTAAAGTAGTGCACTATATAGGGAATAGGGCTCTGGTCCAAAGTAGTGCACTATATAGGGAACAGGGCTCTGGTCCAAAGTAGTGCACTATATAGGGAATAGGGCTCTGGTCTAAAGTAGTGCACTATATAGGGAATAGGGCCCTGGTCTAAAGTAGTGCACTATATAGGGAATAGGGCTCAGGTCTAAAGTAGTGCACTATACAGGGAATAGGGCTCTGGTCCAAAGTAGTGTACTATATAGGGAATAGGGCTCTGGTCTAAAGTAGTGCACTATATAGAGAATAGGGCTCTGGTCTAAAGTAGTGCACTATATAGGGAATAGGGCTCTGGTCCAAAGTAGTGCACTATATAGGGAATAGGGCTCAGGTCTAAAGTAGTGTACTATATAGGGAATAGGGTGGAATTTTGGACACAGTATATGATCCACCATGTTTTCTTTTCTTCAGTCCCCCAGTTGTCAGCTCTGAGGATGCGAGAGACCGCCAGGCGTATACAGACTGTTTCTAGTCAGAGAGAAGAGATGCTGGAGCCTGGGGGCATCGGTACAGCTCTGGGTTACCATTGGACTGTTTCTAGTCAGAGAGAAGAGATGCTGGAGCCTGGGGGCTTCGGTACAGCTCTGGGTTACCATTGGACTGTTTCTAGTCAGAGAGAAGAGATGCTGGAGCCTGGGGGCATCGGTACAGCTCTGGGTTACCATTGGACTGTTTCTAGTCAGAGAGAAGAGATGCTGGAGCCTGGGGGCTTCGGTACAGCTCTGGGTTACCATTGGACTGTTTCTAGTCAGAGAGAAGAGATGCTGGAGCCTGGGGGCATCGGTACAGCTCTGGGTTACCATTGGACTGTTTCTAGTCAGAGAGAAGAGATGCTGGAGCCTGGGGGCTTCGGTACAGCTCTGGGTTACCATTGGACTGTTTCTAGTCAGAGAGAAGAGATGCTGGAGCCTGGGGGCTTCGGTACAGCTCTGGGTTACCATTGGACTGTTTCTAGTCAGAGAGAAGAGATGCTGGAGCAGCTGGGGGCATCGGTACAGCTCTGGGTTACCATTGGACTGTTTCTAGTCAGAGAGAAGAGATGCTGGAGCCTGGGGGCTTCGGTACAGCTCTGGGTTACCATTGGACTGTTTCTAGTCAGAGAGAAGAGATGCTGGAGCCTGGGGGCTTCGGTACAGCTCTGGGTTACCATTGGACTGTTTCTAGTCAGAGAGAAGAGATGCTGGATCCTGGGGGCATCGGTACAGCTCTGGGTTACCATTGGACTGTTTCTAGTCAGAGAGAAGAGATGCTGGAGCCTGGGGGCATCGGTACAGCTCTGGGTTACCATTGGACTGTTTCTAGTCAGAGAGAAGAGATGCTGGAGCCTGGGGGCTTCGGTACAGCTCTGGGTTACCATTGGACTGTTTCTAGTCAGAGAGAAGAGATGCTGGAGCCTGGGGGCATCGGTACAGCTCTGGGTTACCATTGGACTGTTTCTAGTCAGAGAGAAGAGATGCTGGA
>NW_027014864.1:275000-285000 GCF_036934945.1 Oncorhynchus masou masou | reverse complement strand
GTTCAATGCTATTTCGGTGTGGAGATCATCTCTGAGGCAGTTACACATTGTGTTGCTATGTTCTGACCAAACATCCATATGTCCTAATGTACATCCACACATTCACAATAAGAGGAGATTCTCTGTGATTGCGACCATCTCTCTGCTTCCCCCCCCCCCACCCCCGGGGGGCCCGGAAGGTCGTCGATGTTGATATGTCCTCATGGAGTGGGAGTTGGAGGGAGTGTGGAGCTTTAGGTTGAGGGGAAGAGGAGAGAGTGGGAGTTGGAGGGAGTGTGGAGCTTTAGGCTGAGAGGAAGAGGAGAGAGTGGGAGTTGAAGGGAGTGTGTCTAACCTGTGTCTAACCTGTCTCTATCCTGTCTCTAACCTGTCCCTAACCTGTCTCAAGCCTGTCTCTATCTTGTCTCTAGCTTGTCTCTATCCTGTCTCTCTCCTGTCTCTATCCTGTCTCTCTCCTGTCTCTATCCTGTCTCTAACCTGTCTCTCTCCTGTCTCTATCTTGTCTCTAACCTGTCTCTATCCTGTCTCTAACCTGTCTCTATCCTGTCTCTAACCTGTCTCTCTCCTGTCTCTATCCTGTCTCTAACCTGTCTCTAACCTGTCTCTAACCTGTCTCTAACCTGTCTCTATCTTGTCTCTAGCTTGTCTCTATCCTGTCTCTCTCCTGTCTCTATCCTGTCTCTCTCCTGTCTCTATCTTGTCTCTAGCTTGTCTCTATCCTGTCTCTCTCCTGTCTCTATCCTGTCTCTCTCCTGTCTCTAACCTGTCTCTAACCTGTCTCTCTCCTGTCTCTCTCCTGTCTCTAACCTGTCTCTAACCTGTCTCTATCCTGTCTCTCTCCTGTCTCTATCCTGTCTCTAACCTGTCTCTATCCTGTCTCTAACCTGTCTCTATCCTGTCTCTCTCCTGTCTCTCTCCTGTCTCTATCTTGTCTCTAACCTGTCTCTAACCTGTCTCTCTCCTGTCTCTATCTTGTCTCTAACCTGTCTCTATCCTGTCTCTAACCTGTCTCTAACCTGTCTCTATCTTGTCTCTAACCTGTCTCTAACCTGTCTCTATCCTGTCTCTATCTTGTCTATATCCTGTCTCTATCCTGTCTCTAACCTGTCTCTATCTTGTCTCTAACCTGTCTCTATCTTGTCTCTAACCTGTCTCTAACCTGTCTCTATCCTGTCTCTATCTTGTCTCTATCCTGTCTCTAACCTGTCTCTATCCTGTCTCTATCCTGTCTCTAACCTGTCTCTCTCCTGTCTCTATCTTGTCTCTAACCTGTCTCTATCCTGTCTCTAACCTGTCTCTCTCCTGTCTCTATCCTGTCTCTAACCTGTCTCTATCCTGTCTCTAACCTGTCTCTCTCCTGTCTCTATCTTGTCTCTAACCTGTCTCTATCCTGTCTCTATCCTGTCTCTAACCTGTCTCTATCTTGTCTCTATCCTGTCTCTCTCCTGTCTCTATCCTGTCTCTAACCTGTCTCTATCCTGTCTCTAACCTGTCTCTCTCCTGTCTCTATCTTGTCTCTATCCTGTCTCTAACCTGTCTCTATCTTGTCTCTATCCTGTCTCTATCCTGTCTCTAACCTGTCTCTATCCTGTCTCTATCTTGTCTCTAACCTGTCTCTAGCCTGTCTCTATCCTGTCTCTAGCCTGTCTCTATCCTGTCTCTATCCTGTCTCTAACCTGTCTCTCTCCTGTCTCTATCTTGTCTCTAACCTGTCTCTATCCTGTCTCTAACCTGTCTCTATTCTGTCTTTATCCTGTCTCTAACCTGTCTCTATCCTGTCTCTAACCTGTCTCTCTCCTGTCTCTATCTTGTCTCTAACCTGTCTCTATCTTGTCTCTAACCTGTCTCTATCCTGTCTCTAACCTGTCTCTATCCTGTCTCTAACCTGTCTCTATCCTGTCTCTATCCTGTCTCTAACCTGTCTCTCTCCTGTCTCTATCTTGTCTCTAACCTGTCTCTATCCTGTCTCTAACCTGTCTCTATCCTGTCTCTAACCTGTCTCTATCCTGTCTCTAACCTGTCTCTCTCCTGTCTCTATCTTGTCTCTATCCTGTCTCTAACCTGTCTCTATCTTGTCTCTATCCTGTCTCTATCCTGTCTCTAACCTGTCTCTATCCTGTCTCTATCCTGTCTCTAACCTGTCTCTCTCCTGTCTCTATCTTGTCTCTAACCTGTCTCTATCTTGTCTCTCTCCTGTCTCTATCTTGTCTCTAACCTGTCTCTATCCTGTCTCTAACCTGTCTCTCTCCTGTCTCTATCTTGTCTCTAACCTGTCTCTATCTTGTCTCTCTCCTGTCTCTATCTTGTCTCTAACCTGTCTCTATCCTGTCTCTATCCTGTCTCTATCCTGTCTCTAACCTGTCTCTATCCTGTCTCTAACCTGTCTCTATCCTGTCTCTAACCTGTCTCTATCCTGTCTCTAACCTGTCTCTATCCTGTCTCTAACCTGTCTCTAACCTGTCTCTAACCTGCCTCTAACCTGTCTCTATCCTGTCTCTATCATGTCTCTAACCTGTCTCTAGGGAGGGAGGGAGGGAGGAAGGAAGGCAGGGAGGGAGGAAGGGAGGCAGGGAGAGAGGGAGGCAGAGAGCGAGGAAGGCAGGGAGGGAGGGAGGGAGGGAAGCAGGGAGGGAGGGAGGGAGGGAGGGAGGGAGGGAGGGAGGGAGGAAGAAGGGAGGCAGGGAGGGAGGGAGGGTGGCAGGAAGGGAGGAAGGGAGGGAGGGAGAGCAGCATCAGGGAGGGAGGCAGGGAGGGAGGGAGGCAGGGAGGGAGGGAGAGTAGCATCAGGGAGGAAGGGAGGGAGGCAGGGAGGGAGGAAGGCAGGCAGGCAGGCAGGCAGCGAGGGAGGGAGGGAGGCAGGGAGGGAGGGAGGGAGGGCAGCAGCCCATTCATGGGAAGCCTGGATCCCACATCCACCAGCTTGACAGAAGAACATGCAGCAGAAGGGCTGGGGAAGGTGTGGGCCTCTAACCTGTTTCTAACCTGTCTCTACCCTGACTCTAGCCTGTCCCTACCCTGTCTTTATCCTGTCCCTATCCTGTCTCTAACCTGTCCCTATCCTGTCTTTATCCTGTCTCTAGCCTGTCTCTACCCTGACTCTAGCCTGTCCCTACCCTGTCTTTATCCTGTCTCTAGCCTGTACCTATCCTGTCTTTATCCTGTCCCTATCCTGTCTCTAACCTGTCTCTAGCCTGTCTCTACCCTGTCTCTAGCCTGTCCCTAGCCTGTCTCTAGCCTGTCCCTACTACTGTATAGACTTAGACTGGGAAACGGCAGGGGAGGAAGAGCCTACTAGGAGAGCCCATTACAACAGACTGGGAGGGGAGAGGAGAGGAGAAGAGAGGAGAGGAGAGGAGAGGAGAGGAGAGGAGAGGAGATGATGAGAGGTGGATGGTACAGCAGCAGATTATGTAATTATCTCTCTGATTCATCAGTACAGACAATCAATCAACCAGATGGGCATTGTCAATCGAGAGGACAATTTACCAATCAACAGGGTCTGAGTGATGTTAGAGCTGAAATCAGCAGTAAACAGCCAATCAGCCTCATGTGGTCACTAGCAGGCGGGATTTTCTGTCAACATGAAAGCCAACTCTCTCTCTGTGTCTACTGGGCCAGCACTGTGCAGACTGTGTGCAGACAGTCAGTCAGTCAGTCAGTCACACAGTCAGTCAGTCAGTCAGTTAGTCAGTCAGTCAGTCAGTCAGTTAGTCACACAGTCTCACAGTCAGTCAGTCAGTCAAACAGTCAGTCAGTTAGTCAGTTAGTCAGTCAGTTAGTCACACAGTCTCACAGTCAGTCAGTCAGTCAAACAGTCAGTCAGTTAGTCAGTTAGTCAGTCAGTCAGTTAGTCAGTTAGTCAGTCAGTCAGTCAGTTAGTCAGTCACACAGTCAGTCAGTCAGTCAGTCTGTCAGTCTGTCAGTCAGTCAGTCAGTCAGTCAGTCAGTCAGTCTGTCAGTCTGTCAGTCAGTTAGTCAGTTAGTCAGTCTCACAGTCAGTCAGTCAGTCAGTTAGTCAGTCACACAGTCAGTCAGTCAGTTAGTCAGTTAGTCAGTCTCACAGTCAGTCAGTCAGTCAGTTAGTCAGTCACACAGTCAGTCAGTCAGTCAGTTAGTCAGTCAGTCAGTCAGTCAGTTAGTCAGTCACACAGTCAGTCAGTCAGTCAGTTAGTCAGTCAGTCAGTCAGTCAGTCAGTCACACAGTCAGTCAGTCAGTTAGTCAGTCAGTCAGTCTGTCAGTCAGTCAGTCAGTCAGTCAGTCAGTCAGTCTGTCAGTCTGTCAGTCAGTCACACAGTCAGTCAGTCAGTCAGTCAGTCAGTCAGTCAGTCTGTCAGTCAGTCACACAGTCAGTCAGTCACACAGTCTGTCAGTCAGTCACACAGTCTGTCAGTCAGTCACACAGTCAGTCAGTCAGTCACACAGTCAGTCAGTCAGTCACACAGTCTGTCAGTCAGTTACACAGTCTGTCAGTCAGTCAGTCATATGGCCCCATGTACTGTCCAATGGGCAGCCAGACACCAACCTTTACCTGGCTGTCTCCACCAAGTCACATGGCCCCATGTACTGTCCAATGGGCAGCCAGACACCAACCTTTACCTGGCTGTCTCCACCAAGTCACATGGCCCCATGTACTGTCCAATGGGCAGCCAGACACCAACCTTTACCTGGCTGTCTCCACCAAGTCATATGGCCCCATGTACTGTCCAATGGGCAGCCAGACACCAACCTTTACCTTTACCTGGCTGTCTCCACCAAGTCACATGGCCCCATGTACTGTCCAATGGGCAGCCAGACACCAACCTTTACCTGGCTGTCTCCACCAAGTCACATGGCCCCATGTACTGTCCAATGGGCAGCCAGACACCAACCTTTACCTGGCTGTCTCCACCAAGTCACATGGCCCCATGTACTGTCCAATGGGCAGCCAGACACCAACCTTTACCTGGCTGTCTCCACCAAGTCATATGGCCCCATGTACTGTCCAATGGGCAGCCAGACACCAACCTTTACCTTTACCTGGCTGTCTCCACCAAGTCACATGGCCCCATCTACTGTCCAATGGGCAGCCAGACACCAGACTTTACCTGGCTGTCTCCACCAAGTCACATGGCCCCATCTACTGTCCAATGGGCAGCCAGACACCAGGGATGAGGGTTGGAGGTGCTAGTGTAACCGATGTGAAATGGCTAGCTAGTTAGCGGTGCTGCGCGCTAATAGCGTTTCAATCAGTGACGTTACTCGCTCTGAAACCTTGAAGTAGTGGTTCCCCCTTTGCTCTGCAAGGGCCGTGGCTTTTGTGGAGCGATGGATAAAGATGCTTCGTGGGTGTCAGTTGTTGACTTGTGCAGAGGGTCCCTGGTTCGAGCCCGGGTCGGGGCGGGGACGGACAAAAGTTAAACTGTTACACTAGTGGGCCTGGAGAAGATGGTGTCTCTGTCCCAATAGGCATTATATTCCATATAGAGCCTATGGGCCCTGGTTCTAAAGTAGTGCACTATAAAGGGGAATAGGGTTCCATTTGGGATGCAAGCAGGTGTTTGGAGGGTGGTGGTGTTTCAGGGGTCAGATCAAACTCCAAGACAGATGGGATCTCACCATGGGTGAAAGATAGTCCACAAGCTTCAGTAACCAGCTTGACTCTGTTCCTCCTTTCCTCCCCCTCCTCCTCCTTCTCCTCCTCTTCCTCTCCTCTTCATCCACCTCCTTCCCCTCCTCCTCCTTCTCCTCCTCCTCTTCCTCTCCTCTTCATCCACCTCCTCTTCATCCTACTCCTCCTCCTCTTCATCCACCTCCTTCCCCTCCTCCTCCTTCTCCTCCTCTTCTTCCTCCTCCTCTTCATTCACCTCCTCCTCCTCTTCATCCACCTCCTCCTCCTCTTCCTCCTCTTCTTCCTCCTCCTCCTCCTCCTCTTCATCCACCTCCTCCTCCTCTTCATCCTCCTCCTCCTCCTGCTCTTCATCCTCCTCCTCCTCCTTCCTCCTCCTCCTCTCCTACTTTCTCCCCCTCCTCCTCCTGCTCTTCATCCTCCTTCCTCCTCCTCCTCTCCTCCTTTCTCCCCCTCCTCCTCCTGCTCTTCATCCTCCTTCCTCCTCCTCCTCCTCCTCCTCCTCCTCTCCTCCTTTCTCCTGTTGGAGAGTTAATCCAGTTATAACTTGGACCTTTCTGTGTCTTTCTCCCCCTCCTCCTCTTCATCCTCCTCCTCCTCCTCCTCTCCTCCTTTCTCCTGTTGGAGAGTTAATCCAGTTATAACTAGGACCTTTCTGTGTCTTTCTCCATCCACAACTGTCATTGCTCTCATCCCCTCTTTAACTCCCTCTGGTCTGAGGACATATGGACCCCTACACACACACACACACACACACACACACACACACACACGCATACACACAGACACAACCCCACACACACGCACGCACGTACGTACACACACACACACACACACACACACACACACACACGCACACGCACACGCACACGCACACGCACACGCACACACACACGCACACACACACACAGATGCAACCACACACACTTGGCCATATGGACAGGGAAATCAGGGTGTGTGGAGAGAAGGATTAGCCATGCCTTTGTGAGAGGAGATTGGAGGCCATTTTCTGACAACCAAATGAATCATTAGACAGACACATAATATGGACTAACAAGTTATTTGGAGAGTCCATCTATAGATGCCCTCCAAGCTGTCAATATACATCAGTTAGTAACATGTCAACTCAACTCTCTGTGGCAACAGGGAAGCATCTATAGATGCCCTACTAGCTGTCAATATATATCAGTTAGTAACATGTCAACTCAACTGTCTGTGGCAACAGGGAAGCATCTATAGGTGTTTCATTGATCCACCATAGACCATTACGTTCACCACTTCTACCCTGGTTCTGTAGTTTACAGCTATTAAAATTTGTATACTTTTGCTCGGGGAGGAACATGAAGATAGCCCGCTCTTCGTCTACTCAACATTTCATCAGTGACCTTGATTTGTTGAATCGGGTGTGGTAATGCTGAGCAGGAACAAAATGCCTCGGCACCATGCGTCTCTCCATGACAGTGATTGGTCACGAATGTAAATGATGTAAGGAATTCAAGATGTTTAGAGAGGACCTTTATATCATTGGATATAATTGTTTGGTCCCAGTCTGACTGGCTGTTCTCCAGCTCGACTTCACTCCCCTTTTAGAGAACTAGAACCCCTGTTGCTTGGTTACTGTGAACATCAAGCAGTGTCACACAGACAGTATGGCTTTGGCTCTTCAACAACTACATAACCCTCTAGCATTAGCTAGCTACTTCCTGTCCCTCATTATAATTATTCTACCGTTATATATCTAGATAGCTACTTCCTGGGATATGATGCTTATGCTACAGTTAGCTAGCTAGCTGATTCCTGTCCCTCATGATTTTTATTCTACTGTTAGCTAGCTACTTCCTGTCCCTCATTATACTTATTCTACCGTTAGCTAGCTGATTCCTGTCCCTCATGATTTTTATTCTACTGTTAGCTAGCTACTTCCTGTCCCTCATTATACTTATTCTACCGTTAGCTAGCTACTTCCTGTCCCTCATGATTTTATTCTACTGTTAGCTAGCTACTTCCTGTCCCTCATGATACTTATTCTACCGTTAGCTAGCTACTTCCTGTCCCTCATGATTTTTATTCTACTGTTAGCTAGCTACTTCCTGTCCCTCATGATACTTATTCTACCGTTAGCTAGCTACTTCCTGTCCCTCATGATTTTTTTCTACCGTTAGCTAGCTACTTCCTGTCCCTCATGATTTTATTCTACTGTTAGCTAGCTACTTCCTGTCCCTCATGATACTTATTCTACCGTTAGCTAGCTACTTCCTGTCCCTCATGATTTTTATTCTACCGTTAGCTAGCTACTTCCTTTCCCTCATGATTTTATTATACCGTTAGCTAGTTACTTCCTGTCCCTCATGATACTTATTCTACTGTTAGCTAGCTACTTCTGTCCCTCATGTTTTTATTCCACTGTTAGCTAGCTAGCAGGGTTGGGAATGCTACTCTGACAATATAGTTTCTCACTGGAAGAAGTTAAGCTGCACTAAAGCTAGTTTGAAAAAGTACTTCACTACCTCCAAACTACTTTGTGAAAAATTATGTAAATCTGAAATATCAAAGACTACAAATTTTGCAAATCAGATCAATGTTCTAACATATTATGTAAATATATTATTATTAAACACAAAAACTATGTTTCAAATGAAAATTAGTTAGTTCTGATGCCGAAAAGGAATGGAAATGATTGCATACTTCGCCCCAAATTGTATTTTAATTTTTGGCATAAAAAAAAGTTGTGTGTAGTTCCAATAGTTATCCACAATGCTACATGGCAAAACAGTGATTACTGAAAACACACACTGAAACATTCTTCCTTATTTGTTCATCACCATTAGACGCGATGACGTGTTTGTGCGCATGAGCTTAGCTAGCCAACATCACCATGACAGCGCCTACAAGTGCGATCAGGAATTTCTATTGGAGAAGCAATTTCTGCCTACCGTTAGGTAGCTAGCTACTTCCTGTCCTTCATGATGCTATTCTACCGTTAGCTAGCTAGCTACTTCCTGTCCTTCATGATGCTATTCTACCGTTAGCTAGCTAGCTACTTCCTGTCCTTCATGATGCTACTCTACCGTTAGCTAGCTAGCTACTTCCTGTCCTTCATGATGCTATTCTACCGTTAGTTAGCTAGCTACTTCCTGTCCTTCATGATGCTATTCTACCGTTAGCTAGCTAGCTACTTCCTGTCCTTCATGATGCTATTCTACCGTTAGCTAGCTAGCTATTTCCTGTCCCTTATGATGCTATTCTACTGTTAGCTTGCTAGCTATTTCTTGTCCCTCATTAGTTTTATTCTACCATTAGCCAGCTAGCTACTTCCTGTCCCTCATGATGCTATTCTACCATTAGCGAGCTAGCTATTTCTTGTCCCTCATTATTTTTATTCTACTGTTAACTAGCTACTTCCTGTCCCTCATGATGCTTATTCTACCATTAGCTAGCTAGCTACTTCCTGTCCCTCGTGCTGTGGTAGTCTGCCAAATAACATTTAACATTTACATTTAAGTCATTTAGCAGACGCTCTTATCCAGAGCGACTTACAAATTGGTGAATTCACCTTCTGACATCCAGTGGAACAGCCACTTTACAATAGTGCATCTAAATCATTAAGGGGGGGGTGAGAAGGATTACTTATCCTATCCTAGGTATTCCTTGAAGAGGTGGGGTTTCAGGTGTCTTCGGAAGGTGGTGATTGACTCCGCTGTCCTAACCCCACCAGAGCAAATCTGTGCCTGATTAGAGGGCAAGACTGGAAAAAAGAAGTAGAACTGGCTTTGTTTTAAGTTTGAGGTTCAGATTTTAATTTGAATTAGCAGGGCTGTAATGTAACTATGCAGACTAGTAGGGTAACTATGTAGACTAACAGGGCTGTAATGTAACTATGTAGACTAGCAGGGCTGTAATGTAACTATGTAGACTAGCAGGGTAACTATGTAGACTAGCAGGGCAACTATGTAGACTAGCAGGGCTGTAATGTAACTATGTAGACTAGCAGGGTAACTATGTAGACTAGCAGGGTAACTATGTAGACTAGCAGGGTAACTATGTAGACTAGCAGGGCTGTGATGTAACTATGTAGACTAGCAGGGCTGTAATGTAACTATGCAGACTAGTAGGGTAACTATGTAGACTAGCAGGGCTGTAATGTAACTATGTAGACTAGCAGGGTAACTATGTAGACTAGCAGGGCTGTAATGTAACTATGTAGACTAGCAGGGCTGTAATGTAACTATGTAGACTAACAGGGTAACTATGTAGACTAGCAGGGTAACTATGTAGACTAGCAGGGCTGTAATGTAACTATGTAGACTAGCAGGGCTGTAATGTAACTATGTAGACTAGCAGGGCTGAAATGTAACTATGTAGACTAGCAGGGTAACTATGTAGACTAGCAGGGT
>NW_027014864.1:182500-270000 GCF_036934945.1 Oncorhynchus masou masou | reverse complement strand
TTTATGCAGAAATCCAGGTAATCCAGGTAATCTAGGTAATCCCGGTAATCCAGGTAATCTAGGTAATCCAGGTAATCCAGGTAATTCAGGTAATCCAGATAATCTAGGTAATCCAGGTAATCCAGGTAATCCAGGTAATCCAGGTAATTCAGGTAATCCAGGTAATCCAGGTAATCTAGGTAATCCAGGTAATCTAGGTAATCCAGGTAATCCAGGTAATCCAGGTAATTCAGGTAATCCAGGTAATCCAGGTAATTCCAAAATGTACTTTAGACCTGTAGGTGAATCAACGTAAGGATACTGCACTTCAGACCTGTAGGTGAATCAACGTAAGGATACTGCACTTTGGACCTGTAGGTGAATCAACACAAAGACACTCCATACTAGCCACGTAGGTGAATCAACACAAAGACACTCCATACTAGCCACGTAGGTGAATCAACACAATGACACTCCACACGAGCCACGTAGATGAATCAACACAATGACACTCCACACTAGCCACGTAGGTGAATCAACACAAAGACACTCCATACTAGCCACGTAGGTGAATCAACACAATGACACTCCACACTAGCCACGTAGGTGAATCAACACAATGACACTCCACACTAGCCACGTAGGTGAATCAACACAAAGACACTCCACACTAGCGACGTAGGTGAATCAACACAAAGACACTCTCCTTCTTTTCTCTCTCCTCCTCTCCTTCTTTTCTCTCTCCTCCTCTCCTTCTTTTCTCTCTCCTCATCTCCTCTCCTTCTCTCTCCTCCTCTCCTTCTCTCTCCTCCTCTCCTTCTCTCCTTCTCTCTCCTCTCCTTCTCTCTACTTCTTTCCTGCTCTCCTTCTCTCTCCTTCTCTCCTCTGCTCCTTCTCTCTCCTCTCTCTCCTCTCCTTCTCTCTCCTCCTCTCCTTCTCTCCTTCTCTCTCCTCCCCTCTCCTCTCCTCTGCTCCTTCTCTCTCTTCCTCTCGTCTCTCCTACTCTCCTTCTCTCTCCTCCTCCCCTTCTCTCCTCCTCTCCTCTCTCTCCTCTCCTTCTTGCCTCCTCTCTCTTCCTCTCCTTCTCTCCTACTCTCCTTCTCTCTCCTCCCCCCCTTCTCTACTCCTCGCCTCCTCTCCTTCTCTCTCCTCTTCTCCTTCTCTCTCTTCCTCTCCTTCTCTCTTCCTCTCCTTCGCTCTCCTTCTCTCATTCTCTTGCTTCTTCCTCTTCTCTCGCTTTCTCTCCTTCTCTCTCCTCTTCTTCTCTCTCCTCCTCACTCTTCTCTCCTCCTCTCTCCTCCTCTCCATCTCTCTCCTCCTCTCCTTCTGTCCTCTGCTCATTCTCTCTCCTTCTCTCCTCCTCTCTCCTCCTCTCCTTGTCTCTCTCCTCTCATTCTCACTCTTCCTCTCCTTGTCTCTCCTCCTCTCCTTCTCTCTTCCTCTCCTTCTCTCTCCTCCTCTCCTTCTCTATCTTCCTCTCCTTGTCTCTCCTCCTCTCCTTCTCTCTTCCTCTCCTTCTCTCTCCTCCTCTCCTTCTCTCTGTATTTTACAGTATGTGTGTTTATTCTGAGGCATTAGAGATTCCAGGCACTGGGTTCTGGGTATTGCAATGCTCTGGGTATTCCGAGGAGACAGGGAACGTTCAGGAACATTGAGAGGGAAGTTGGGACTTCGTCAGTGTTCTGTTGAAAGACAAGACAGAAACATAAACTCATGTCCAGTGTTGTGTCCCTCGCTGGGACTGGTTTTAAATAAGGGGTGCTTAGTCAGAGGGACTGGGATGTGCTAGAACGTTGCTCTCTAGATGGTAACCATTTCTCTTCAGTCTACTTTCCAAGAAATGGTCTTGATTGTTGAGGGTCTGGAGACAGCATTTCGCCTTCAAAATGTCGTCAACACTCCCAATATCTTGTTTCCCTCTATAGACAACCAAAGTTGTTCAGAGTATCTCAACTCAACAGGTCACCATGCTCTTACTCACAGCAGTCAACACAGCCGAGCAGAAATGGGTTTCAAAATTAAAAATTGTTGTTATACATTGGACATATCATTAAATTACTTGTCCTCTTGTTAGATTGATATAGTGACGAATTACATCACCTTTGGAATTCTCAGATGTGACAGTTATACCACATATGAATATGGGATGGTGTGCATGCCCCGTTCTGGTGGTCTAGGTACATGTATACAACCCCAGAGACCGGGGTTCAATACCCCCTCTACACTATTATACAACCCCAGAGACCGGAGTTCAATACCAGCTCTACCCTATTATACAACCCCAGAGACCGGAGTTCAATACCAGCTCTACCCTATTATACAACCCCAGAGACCGGGGTTCAATACCCCCCTCTACCCTATTATACAACCCCAGAGACCGGGGTTCAATACCCCCCTCTACCCTATTATACAACCCCAGAGACAGGGGTTCAGTACCCCCTCTATACTATTATACAACCCCAGAGACAGGGGTTCAATACCACCACTACCCTATTATACAACCCCAGAGACCGGGGTTCAATACCCCCCTCTACCCTATTATACAACCCCAGAGACAGGGGTTCAATACCCCCTCTACCCTATTATACAACCCCAGAGACCGGGGTTCAATACCACCTCTACTCTATTATACAACCCCAGATATACAACCCTTAGAGAGCAACATTCTAGCACATCCCAGTCCCTCTGACTAAGCACCTCAATACCACCTCAATACCACCTCAATACCACCTGAATACCACCGCTGAAAATAAATACATTTATATTAAGGGGTTAGTTTTAAAAAAAGTATAGAATAGGGGTTAGTTAATACATAGAATATGGGTTAGTTAATACATAGAATAGGGGTTAGTTAAAAATATATATATAGAATACGGGTTAGTTAATAATACATCTATAGAATAGGGGTTAATTAATAATACATCTTTAGAATACGGGTTAGTTAAAAAATATATAGAATAGGGGTTAGTTAATACATAGAATAGGGGTTAGTTAATACATAGAATATGGGTTAGTTAATACATAGAATAGGGGTTAGTTAAAAATATATATATAGAATACGGGTTAGTTAATAATACATCTATAGAATAGGGGTTAGTTAATAATACATCTATAGAATACGGGTTAGTTAAAAAATATATAGAATAGGGGTTAGTTAATACATAGAATAGGGGTTAGTTAATACATAGAATATGGGTTAGTTAATACATAGAATAGGGGTTAGTTAAATATATATATATAGAATACGTGTTAGTTAATAATACATCTATAGAATAGGGGTTAGTTAATAATACATCTATAGAATACGGGTTAGTTAAAAAATATATAGAATAGGGGTTAGTTAATACATAGAATAGGGGTTAGTTTATACATAGAATAGGGGTTAGTTAATACATAGAATAGGGGTTAGTTAATACATAGAATATGGGTTAGTTAATACATAGAATAGGGGTTAGTTAAAAAAATATATATAGAATACGGGTTAGTTAATAATACATCTATAGAATAGGGGTTAGTTAATAATACATCTATAGAATACGGGTTAGTTAAAAAATATATAGAATAGGGGTTAGTTAATACATAGAATAGGGGTTAGTTAAAAAATATATAGAATAGGGGTTAGTTAAAAAATATATAGAATAGGGGTTAGTTAATAATACATAGAATAGGGGTTAGTTAAAAAATATATAGAATAGGGGTTAGTTAATACATAGAATATGGGTTAGTTAATAATACATAGAATAGGGGTTAGTTAATAATACATAGAATAGGGGTTAGTTAATAATACATAGAATAGGGGTTAGTTAATAATACATAGAATAGGGGTTAGTTAAAAAACATATAGAATAGGGGTTAGTTAAAAAATATATAGAATAGGGGTTAGTTAATAATACATAGAATAGGGGTTAGTTAAAAAATATATAGAATAGGGGTTAGTTAGAAAATATATAGAATAGGGGTTAGTTAATACATAGAATATGGGTTAGTTAAAAAAATATATATAGAATACGGGTTAGTTAATAATACATCTATAGAATAGGGATTAGTTAATAATACATCTATAGAATAGGGGTTAGTTAAAAAATATATAGAATAGGGGTTAGTTAATACATAGAATAGGGGTTAGTTAAAAAATATATAGAATAGGGGTTAGTTAAAAAATATATAGAATAGGGGTTAGTTAATAATACATAGAATAGGGGTTAGTTAAAAAATATATAGAATAGGGGTTAGTTAATACATAGAATATGGGTTAGTTAATAATACATAGAATAGGGGTTAGTTAATAATACATAGAATAGGGGTTAGTTAAAAAATATATAGAATAGGGGTTAGTTAAAAAATATATAGAATAGGGGTTAGTTAATAATACATAGAATAGGGGTTAGTTAAAAAATATATAGAATAGGGGTTAGTTAAAAAATATATAGAAGAGGGGTTAGTTAATACATAGAATATGGGTTAGTTAAAAAAAATATATAGAATACGGGTTAGTTAATAATACATCTATAGAATAGGGATTAGTTAATAATACATCTATAGAATAGGGGTTAGTTAAAAAATATATAGAATAGGTGTTAGTTAATAATATATAGAATAGGGGTTAGTTAAAAAATATATAGAATAGGGGTTAGTTAATAATATATATAATAGGGGTTAGTTAATAATACATCTATAGAATAGGGATTAGTTAATAATACATCTATAGAATAGGGGTTAGTTAAAAAATAGATAGAATAGGGGTTAGTTAATACATAGAATATGGGTTAGTTAAAAAAATATATATAGAATACGGGTTAGTTAATAATACATCTATAGAATAGGGATTAGTTAATAATACATCTATAGAATAGGGGTTAGTTAAAAAATATATAGAATAGGGGTTAGTTAATACATAGAATATGGGTTAGTTAATAATATATAGAATAGTGTTTAGTTAAAAAAATACATAGAATAGGGGTTAGTTAATAATATATAGAATAGGGATTAGTTAATAATATATAGAATAGGGGTTAGTTAATAATATATAGAATAGGGGTTAGTTAATAATATATAGAATAGGGGTTAGTTAATAATATATAGAATAGGGGTTAGTTAATAATACATCTATAGAATAGGGGTTAGTTAATAACATGTAGGATAGGGGTTAGTTAATAATATATAGAATAGGGGTTAGTTAATAATATATGGGATAGGGGTTAGTTAATAATATATAGAATAGGGGTTAGTTAATAATATATGGGATAGGGGTTAGTTAATAATATATAGAATAGGGGTTAGTTAATAATATATAGAATAGGGGTTAGTTAATAATACATCTATAGAATAGGGGTTAGTTAATAATATATAGAATATGGGTTAGTTAATAATACATCTATAGAATAGGGGTTAGTTAATAATATATAGAACAGGGGTTAATTAATAATATATAGAATAGGGGTTAGTAATAATATATAGAACAGGGGTTAGTTAATAATATATAGAATAGGGGTTAGTTAATAATATATAGAATAGGGGTTAGTTAATAATATATAGAATAGGGGTTAGTTAATAATATATAGAATAGGGGTTAGTTTATAATATATAGGATATGGGTTAGTTAATAATATATAGAATAGAGGTTAGTTAATAATATAGAATAGGGTTTAGTTAAAAAAAATATATAGAATAGGGGTTAGTTAATAATATATAGAATAGGGGTTAATTAATAATACATCTATAGAATAGGGGTTAGTTAATAATATATAGAATCGGGGTTAGTTAATAATATATATAATAGGGGTTAGTTAATAATATATAGAATAGGGGTTAGTTAACAATATATAGAATAGGGGTTAGTTAATAATACATATATAGAATAAGGGTTAGTTAATAATACATCTATAGAATAGGGGTTAGTTAATAATATAGAGAATAGGGGTTAGTTAATAATATATAGAAAGGGGTAAGTTAATAATATATAGGATAGGGGTTAGTTAATAATATATAGAATAGGGGTTAGTTAATAATATATAGAATAGGGGTAAGTTAATAATATATAGAATAGGGGTTAGTTAATAATATATAGAATAGGGGTTAATTAATAATATATAGAATAGGGGTTAGTTAATAATATATAGAATAGGGGTTAGTTAATAATACATCTATAGAATAGGGGTTAGTTAATATTACATAGAATAGGGGTTAGTTAATAATATATAGAATAGGGGTTAGTTAATAATATAGAGAATAGGGGTTAGTTAATAATATATAGGATAGGGGTTAGTTAATAATACATAGAATAGGGGTTAGTTAATAATATATAGAATAGGGGTTAGTTAATAATATATAGAATAGGGGTTAGTTAATAATACATCTATAGAATAGGGGTTAGTTAATAATAGATCTATAGAATAGGGGTTAGGGAGTAATATATAGAATAGGGGTTAGTTAATAATATATAGAATAGGGGTTTGTTTATAATATATAGAATAGGGGATAGTTAATAATACATCTATATAATAGGGGTTAGGTAGTAATATATAGAATAGGGGTTAGTTAATGATATATAGTATAAATATAGTATACAGTGCCTTGCGAAAGTATTTGGCCCCCTAGAACTTTGCGACCCTTTGCCACATTTCAGGCTTCAAACATAAAGATATAAAACTGTATTTTCTGTGAAGAATCAACAACAAGTGGGACACAATCATAAAGTGGAACGACATTTATTGGGTATTTCAAACTTTTTTAACAAATCAAAAACTGAAAAATTGGGCTTGCAAAATTATTCAGCCCCCTTAAGTTAATACTTTGTAGCGCCACCTTTTGCTGCGATTACAGCTGTAAGTTGCTTGGGGTATGTCTCTATCAGTTTTGCACATCGAGAGACTGAAATTTTTTCCCATTCCTCCCTGCAAAACAGCTCGATCTCAGTGAGGTTGGATGGAGAGCATTTGTGAACAGCAGTTTTCAGTTCTTTCCACAGATTCTCGATTGGATTCAGGTCTGGACATTGACTTGGCCATTCTAACACCTGAATATGTTTATTTTTGAACCATTCCATTGTAGATGTTGCTTTATGTTTTGGATCATTGTCTTGTTGGAAGACAAATCTCCGTCCCAGTCTCAGGTCTTTTGCAGACTCCATCAGGTTTTCTTCCAGAATGGTCCTGTATTTGGCTCTATCCATCTTCCCATCAATTTGAACCATCTTCCCTGTCCCTGCTGAAGAAAAGCAGGCCCAAACCATGATGCTGCCACCACCATGTTTGACAGTGGGTATGGTGTGTTCAGGGTGATGAGCTGTGTTGCTTTTACGCCAAACATAACGTTTTGCATTGTTGCCAAAAAGTTCAATTTTGGTTTCATCTGACCAGAGCACCTTCTTCCACATGTTTGGTGTGTCTCCCAGGTGGCTTGTGGCAAACTTTAAACGACACTTTTTATGGATATCTTTAAGAAATGGCTTTCTTCTTGCCATTCTTCCATAAAGGCCAGATTTGTGCAATATACGACTGATTGTTGTCCTATGGACAGAGTCTCCCACCTCAGCTGTAGATCTCTGCAGTTCATCCAGAGTGATCATGGGCCTCTTGGCTGCATCTCTAATCAGTCTTCTCCTTGTATGAGCTGAAGGTTTAGAGGGACGGCCAGGTCTTGGTAGATTTGTAGTGGTCTGATACTCCTTCCATTTCAATATTATTGCTTGCACAGTACTCCTTGGGATGTTTAAAGCTTTGGAAATCTTTTTGTATCCAAATCCAGCTTTAAACTTCTTCACAACAGTATCTCGGACCTGCCTGGTGTGTTCCTTGTTCTTCATGATGCTCCCTGCGCTTTTAACGGACCTTTGAGACTATCACAGTGCAGGTGCATTTATACGGAGACTTGATTACACACAGGTGGATTGTATTTATCATCATTAGTCATTTAGGTCAACATTGGATCATTCAGAGATCCTCACTGAACTTCTGGAGAGAGTTTGCTGCACTGAAAGTAAAGGGGCTGAATAATTTTGCACGCCCAATTTTTCAGTTTTTGATTTGTTAAAAAAGTTTGAAATATCCAATAAATGTCGTTCCACTTCATGATTGTGTCCCACTTGTTATTGATTCTTCACAAAAAAATACAGTTTTATATCTTTATGTTTGAAGCCTGGAATGTGGCAAAAGGTCGCAAAGTTCAAGGGGGCCGAATACTTTCACTGTATATATTAGACTGAGCAGCAGCAGTGATATATTAGACTGAGCAGCAGTTATATATTAGACTGAGTGATATATTAGACTGAGCAGCAGCAGTTATATATTAGACTGAGCAGCAGTGATATATTAGACTGAGCAGCAGTGATATATTAGACTGAGCAGCAGCAGTGATATATTAGACTGAGCAGCAGCAGTGATATTTTAGACTGAGTGATATATTAGACTGAGCAGCAGCAGTGATATATTAGACTGAGCAGCAGCAGTGATATATTAGACTGAGCAGCAGCAGTGATATATTAGACTGAGTGATATATTAGACTGAGCAGCAGCAGTGATATATTAGACTGAGCAGCAGCAGTGATATATTAGACTGAGCAGCAGTGATATATTAGACTGAGCAGCAGTGATATATTAGACTGAGCAGCAGCAGTGATATATTAGACTGAGCAGCAGCAGTGATATATTAGACTGAGCAGCAGCAGTGATATATTAGACTGAGCAGCAGCAGTGATATATTAGACTGAGCAGCAGCAGTGATATATTAGACTGAGTGATATATTAGACTGAGCAGCAGCAGTGATATATTAGACTGAGCAGCAGCAGTGATATATTAGACTGAGCAGCAGTTGTTATATATTAGACTGAGCAGCAGCAGTGATATATTAGACTGAGTGATATATTAGACTGAGCAGCAGCAGTGATATATTAGACTGAGCAGCAGCAGTGATATATTAGACTGAGCAGCAGTTGTTATATATTAGACTGAGCAGCAGCAGTGATATATTAGACTGAGCAGCAGTTGTTATATATTAGACTGAGCAGCAGCAGGGATATATTAGACTGAGCAGCAGCAGTGATATATTAGACTGAGCAGCAGTGATATATTAGACTGAGCAGCAGTGATATATTAGACTGAGCAGCAGTGATATATTAGACTGAGCAGCAGCAGTGATATATTAGACTGAGTGATATATTAGACTGAGCAGCAGCAGTGATATATTAGACTGAGCAGCAGCAGTGATATATTAGACTGAGCAGCAGCAGTGATATATTAGACTGAGTGATATATTAGACTGAGCAGTAGCAGTGATATATTAGACTGAGCAGCAGCAGTGATATATTAGACTGAGCAGCAGCAGTGATATATTAGACTGAGTGATATATTAGACTGAGCAGCAGCAGTGATATATTAGACTGAGCAGCAGTGATATATTAGACTGAGCAGCAGCAGTGATATATTAGACTGAGTAGCAGTAGTTATATATTAGACTGAGCAGCAGCAGTGATATATTAGACTGAGTGATATATTAGACTGAGCAGCAGCAGTGATATATTAGACTGAGCAGCAGCAGTGATATATTAGACTGAGCAGCAGCAGTGATATATTAGACTGAGTGATATATTAGACTGAGCAGCAGCAGTGATATATTAGACTGAGCAGCAGCAGTGATATATTAGACTGAGCAGCAGTTGTTATATATTAGACTGAGCAGCAGCAGTGATATATTAGACTGAGTGATATATTAGACTGAGCAGCAGCAGTGATATATTAGACTGAGCAGCAGCAGTGATATATTAGACTGTGCAGCAGCAGTGATATATTAGACTGAGCAGCAGCAGTGATATATTAGACTGAGCAGCAGCAGTGATATATTAGACTGAGCAGCAGCAGTGATATATTAGACTGAGTGATATATTAGACTGAGCAGCAGCAGTGATATATTAGACTGAGCAGCAGCAGTGATATATTAGACTGAGCAGCAGCAGCAGTGATATATTAGACTGAGCAGCAGCAGTGATATATTAGACTGAGCAGCATCAGTGATATATTAGACTGAGCAGCAGTTGTTATATATTAGACTGAGCAGCAGAAGTGATATATTAGACTGAGCAGCAGCAGTGATATATTAGACTGAGCAGCAGCAGTGATATATTAGACTGAGCAGCAGTAGTTATATATTAGACTGAGCAGCAGTGATATATTAGACTGAGCAGCAGCAGTGATATTTTAGACTGAGCAGCAGTGATATATTAGACTGAGCAGCAGCAGTGATATATTAGACTGAGCAGCAGTTGTTATATATTAGACTGAGCAGCAGCAGTGATATATTAGACTGAGCAGCAGCAGTGATATATTAGACTGAGCAGCAGCAGTGATATATTAGACTGAGCAGCAGCAGTGATATATTAGACTGAGCAGCAGCAGTGATATATTAGACTGAGCAGCAGCAGTGATATATTAGACTGAGCAGCAGTGATATATTAGACTGAGCAGCAGCAGTTATATATTAGACTGAGCAGCAGCAGTGATATATTAGACTGAGCAGCAGCAGTGATATATTAGACTGAGCAGCAGCAGTTATATATTAGACTGAGTGATATATTAGACTGAGCAGCAGCAGTTATATATTAGACTGAGCAGCAGCAGTGATATATTAGACTGAGTAGCAGCAGTTATATATTAGACTGAGCAGCAGCAGTTATATATTAGACTGAGTTATATATTAGACTGAGCAGCAGCAGTGATATATTAGACTGAGCAGCAGTGATATATTAGACTGAGCAGCAGCAGTTATATATTAGACTGAGTAGCAGTGATATATTAGACTGAGCAGCAGTAGTGATATATTAGACTGAGTAGCAGTGATATATTAGACTGAGCAGCAGCAGTTATATATTAGACTGAGCAGCAGTGATATATTAGACTGAGCAGCAGTAGTGATATATTAGACTGAGTAGCAGTGATATATTAGACTGAGCAGCAGCAGTTATATATTAGACTGAGCAGCAGTTATATATTAGACTGAGCAGCAGTGATATATTAGACTGAGCAGCAGCAGTGATATATTAGACTGAGCAGCAGCAGTGATATATTAGACTGAGCAGCAGCAGTGATATATTAGACTGAGCAGCAGCAGTGATATATTAGACTGAGCAGCAGCAGTGATATATTAGACTGAGCAGCAGCAGTGCTATATTAGACTGAGCAGCAGCAGTGATATATTAGACTGAGCAGCAGTGATATATTAGACTGAGCAGCAGCAGTGATATATTAGACTGAGCAGCAGCAGTGATATATTAGACTGAGCAGCAGCAGTGATATATTAGACTGAGCAGCAGTGATATATTAGACTGAGCAGCAGCAGTGATATATTAGACTGAGCAGCAGCAGTGATATATTAGACTGAGCAGCAGCAGTTATATATTAGACTGAGCAGCAGCAGTTATATATTAGACTGAGTAGCAGCAGTGATATATTAGACTGAGCAGCAGCAGTGATATATTAGACTGAGCAGCGGCAGTGATATATTAGACTGAGCAGCAGTGATATATTAGACTGAGCAGCAGCAGTGATATATTAGACTGAGCAGCAGCAGTTATATATTAGACTGAGCAGCAGCAGTTATATATTAGACTGAGTAGCAGTGATATATTAGACTGAGCAGCAGCAGTGATATATTAGACTGAGCAGCAGCAGTGATATATTAGACTGAGCAGCAGCAGTGATATATTAGACTGAGCAGCAGCAGTGATATATTAGACTGAGCAGCAGCAGTGATATATTAGACTGAGCAGCAGCAGTGATATATTAGACTGAGCAGCAGTGATATATTAAACTGAGTAGCAGCAGTGATATATTAGACTGAGCAGCAGTAGTTATATATTAGACTGAGCAGCAGCAGTGATATATTAGACTGAGCAGCAGCAGTGATATATTAGACTGAGCAGCAGTAGTTATATATTAGACTGAGCAGCAGCAGTGATATATTAGACTGAGCAGCAGCAGTGATATATTAGACTGAGCAGCAGCAGTGATATATTAGACTGAGTAGCAGCAGTGATATATTAGACTGAGCAGCAGTAGTTAGATATTAGACTGAGCAGCAGTAGTTATATATTAGACTGAGCAGCAGCAGTGATATATTAGACTGAGCAGCAGCAGTGATATATTAGACTGAGTAGCAGCAGTGATATATTAGACTGAGTAGCAGCAGTGATATATTAGACTGAGTAGCAGCAGTGATATATTAGACTGAGTAGCAGTGATATATTAGACTGAGCAGCAGTAGTGATATATTAGACTGAGCAGCAGCAGTGATATATTAGACTGAGCAGTAGCAGTGATATATTAGACTGAGCAGTAGCAGTGATATATTAGACTGAGCAGTAGCAGTGATATATTAGACTGAGCAGTAGCAGTGATATATTAGACTGAGCAGTAGCAGTGATATATTAGACTGAGCAGCAGCAGTGATATATTAGACTGAGCAGTGGCAGTGATATATTAGACTGAGCAGTAGCAGTGATATATTAGACTGAGCAGTAGCAGTGATATATTAGACTGAGCAGCAGCAGTGATATATTAGACTGAGTGATATATTAGACTGAGCAGTAGCAGTGATATATTAGACTGAGTGATATATTAGACTGAGCAGTAGCAGTGATATATTAGACTGAGCAGCAGCAGTGATATATTAGACTGAGTGATATATTAGACTGAGCAGCAGCAGTGATATATTAGACTAAGTGATATATTAGACTGAGCAGTAGCAGTGATAGATTAGACTGAGCAGCAGCAGTGATATATTAGACTGAGCAGCAGTGATATATTAGACTGAGCAGTAGCAGTGATATATTAGACTGAGCAGCAGCAGTGATATATTAGACTGAGTAGCAGCAGTGATATATTAGACTGAGTGATATATTAGACTGAGCAGCAGCAGTGATATATTAGACTGAGTAGCAGCAGTGATATATTAGACTGAGCAGCAGTTATATATTAGACTGATCAGCAGCAGTGATATATTAGACTGAGCAGCAGCAGTGATATATTAGACTGAGCAGCAGCAGTGATATATTAGACTGAGCAGTAGCAGTGATATATTAGACTGAGCAGCAGCAGTGATATATTAGACTGAGTAGCAGTGATATATTAGACTGAGCAGCAGCAGTGATATATTAGACTGAGCAGCAGCAGTGATATATTAGACTGAGCAGCAGCAGTGATATATTAGACTGAGCAGCAGCAGTGATATATTAGACTGAGCAGCAGCAGTGATATATTAGACTGAGCAGCAGCAGTGATATATTAGACTGAGTAGCAGCAGTTATATATTAGACTGAGCAGCAGCAGTGATATATTAGACTGAGCAGCAGCAGTGATATATTAGACTGAGCAGCAGCAGTGATATATTAGACTGAGCAGCAGCAGTGATATATTAGACTGAGTAGCAGCAGTTATATATTAGACTGAGCAGCAGCAGTTATATATTAGACTGAGCAGCAGCAGTGATATATTAGACTGAGCAGCAGCAGTGATATATTAGACTGAGCAGCAGCAGTGATATATTAGACTGAGCAGCAGTAGTTATATATTAGACTGAGCAGCAGCAGTGATATATTAGACTGAGTAGCAGCAGTTATATATTAGACTGAGCAGCAGCAGTGATATATTAGACTGAGTAGCAGCAGTTATATATTAGACTGAGCAGCAGCAGTGATATATTAGACTGAGCAGCAGTGATATATTAGACTGAGCAGTAGCAGTGATATATTAGACTGAGCAGCAGCAGTGATATATTAGACTGAGCAGCAGCAGTGATATATTAGACTGAGTAGCAGCAGTGATATATTAGACTGAGTGATATATTAGACTGAGCAGCAGCAGTGATATATTAGACTGAGTAGCAGCAGTGATATATTAGACTGAGCAGCAGTTATATATTAGACTGATCAGCAGCAGTGATATATTAGACTGAGCAGCAGCAGTGATATATTAGACTGAGCAGCAGCAGTGATATATTAGACTGAGCAGTAGCAGTGATATATTAGACTGAGCAGCAGCAGTGATATATTAGACTGAGTAGCAGTGATATATTAGACTGAGCAGCAGCAGTGATATATTAGACTGAGCAGCAGCAGTGATATATTAGACTGAGCAGCAGCAGTGATATATTAGACTGAGCAGCAGCAGTGATATATTAGACTGAGCAGCAGCAGTGATATATTAGACTGAGCAGCAGCAGTGATATATTAGACTGAGTAGCAGCAGTTATATATTAGACTGAGCAGCAGCAGTGATATATTAGACTGAGCAGCAGCAGTGATATATTAGACTGAGCAGCAGCAGTGATATATTAGACTGAGCAGCAGCAGTGATATATTAGACTGAGTAGCAGCAGTTATATATTAGACTGAGCAGCAGCAGTTATATATTAGACTGAGCAGCAGCAGTGATATATTAGACTGAGCAGCAGCAGTGATATATTAGACTGAGCAGCAGCAGTGATATATTAGACTGAGCAGCAGTAGTTATATATTAGACTGAGCAGCAGCAGTGATATATTAGACTGAGTAGCAGCAGTTATATATTAGACTGAGCAGCAGCAGTGATATATTAGACTGAGTAGCAGCAGTTATATATTAGACTGAGCAGCAGCAGTGATATATTAGACTGAGCAGCAGCAGTGATATATTAGACTGAGCAGCAGCAGTGATATATTAGACTGAGCAGCAGCAGTGATATATTAGACTGAGCAGCAGTAGTTATATATTAGACTGAGCAGCAGCAGTGATATATTAGACTGAGCAGCAGCAGTGATATATTAGACTGAGCAGCAGTTATATATTAGACTGAGTAGCAGTGATATATTAGACTGAGCAGCAGTGATATATTAGACTGAGCAGCAGCAGTGATATATTAGACTGAGCAGCAGCAGTGATATATTAGACTGAGCAGCAGCAGTGATATATTAGACTGAGTAGCAGCAGTGATATATTAGACTGAGTAGCAGCAGTGATATATTAGACTGAGTAGCAGCAGTGATATATTAGACTGAGTAGCAGTGATATATTAGACTGAGCAGCAGTAGTGATATATTAGACTGAGCAGCAGCAGTGATATATTAGACTGAGCAGTAGCAGTGATATATTAGACTGAGCAGTAGCAGTGATATATTAGACTGAGCAGTAGCAGTGATATATTAGACTGAGCAGTAGCAGTGATATATTAGACTGAGCAGTAGCAGTGATATATTAGACTGAGCAGCAGCAGTGATATATTAGACTGAGCAGTAGCAGTGATATATTAGACTGAGCAGTAGCAGTGATATATTAGACTGAGCAGCAGCAGTGATATATTAGACTGAGTGATATATTAGACTGAGCAGTAGCAGTGATATATTAGACTGAGTGATATATTAGACTGAGCAGTAGCAGTGATATATTAGACTGAGCAGCAGCAGTGATATATTAGACTGAGTGATATATTAGACTGAGCAGCAGCAGTGATATATTAGACTAAGTGATATATTAGACTGAGCAGTAGCAGTGATAGATTAGACTGAGCAGCAGCAGTGATATATTAGACTGAGCAGCAGTGATATATTAGACTGAGCAGTAGCAGTGATATATTAGACTGAGCAGCAGCAGTGATATATTAGACTGAGTAGCAGCAGTGATATATTAGACTGAGTGATATATTAGACTGAGCAGCAGCAATGATATATTAGACTGAGTAGCAGCAGGGATATATTAGACTGAGCAGCAGTTATATATTAGACTGATCAGCAGCAGTGATATATTAGACTGAGCAGCAGCAGTGATATATTAGACTGAGCAGCAGCAGTGATATATTAGACTGAGCAGCAGCAGTGATATATTAGACTGAGCAGCAGCAGTGATATATTAGACTGAGTGATATATTAGACTGAGCAGCAGCAGTGATATATTAGACTGAGCAGCAGCAGTGATATATTAGACTGAGCAGCAGCAGCAGTGATATATTAGACTGAGCAGCAGCAGTGATATATTAGACTGAGCAGCATCAGTGATATATTAGACTGAGCAGCAGTTGTTATATATTAGACTGAGCAGCAGCAGTGATATATTAGACTGAGCAGCAGCAGTGATATATTAGACTGAGCAGCAGCAGTGATATATTAGACTGAGCAGCAGTAGTTATATATTAGACTGAGCAGCAGTGATATATTAGACTGAGCAGCAGCAGTGATATTTTAGACTGAGCAGCAGTGATATATTAGACTGAGCAGCAGCAGTGATATATTAGACTGAGCAGCAGTTGTTATATATTAGACTGAGCAGCAGCAGTGATATATTAGACTGAGCAGCAGCAGTGATATATTAGACTGAGTAGCAGTGATATATTAGACTGAGCAGCAGCAGTGATATATTAGACTGAGCAGCAGTGATATATTAGACTGAGCAGCAGCAGTTATATATTAGACTGAGCAGCAGCAGTGATATATTAGACTGAGCAGCAGCAGTGATATATTAGACTGAGCAGCAGCAGTTATATATTAGACTGAGTGATATATTAGACTGAGCAGCAGCAGTTATATATTAGACTGAGCAGCAGCAGTGATATATTAGACTGAGTAGCAGCAGTTATATATTAGACTGAGCAGCAGCAGTTATATATTAGACTGAGTTATATATTAGACTGAGCAGCAGCAGTGATATATTAGACTGAGCAGCAGTGATATATTAGACTGAGCAGCAGCAGTTATATATTAGACTGAGTAGCAGTGATATATTAGACTGAGCAGCAGTAGTGATATATTAGACTGAGTAGCAGTGATATATTAGACTGAGCAGCAGCAGTTATATATTAGACTGAGCAGCAGTGATATATTAGACTGAGCAGCAGTAGTGATATATTAGACTGAGTAGCAGTGATATATTAGACTGAGCAGCAGCAGTTATATATTAGACTGAGCAGCAGTTATATATTAGACTGAGCAGCAGTGATATATTAGACTGAGCAGCAGCAGTGATATATTAGACTGAGCAGCAGCAGTGATATATTAGACTGAGCAGCAGCAGTGATATATTAGACTGAGCAGCAGCAGTGATATATTAGACTGAGCAGCAGCAGTGATATATTAGACTGAGCAGCAGCAGTGATATATTAGACTGAGCAGCAGCAGTGATATATTAGACTGAGCAGTAGCAGTGATATATTAGACTGAGCAGCAGCAGTGATATATTAGACTGAGCAGCAGCAGTGATATATTAGACTGAGCAGTAGCAGTGATATATTAGACTGAGCAGTAGCAGTGATATATTAGACTGAGCAGCAGCAGTGATATATTAGACTGAGCAGTAGCAGTGATATATTAGACTGAGCAGTAGCAGTGATATATTAGACTGAGCAGCAGCAGTGATATATTAGACTGAGTGATATATTAGACTGAGCAGTAGCAGTGATATATTAGACTGAGTGATATATTAGACTGAGCAGTAGCAGTGATATATTAGACTGAGCAGCAGCAGTGATATATTAGACTGAGTGATATATTAGACTGAGCAGCAGCAGTGATATATTAGACTAAGTGATATATTAGACTGAGCAGTAGCAGTGATAGATTAGACTGAGCAGCAGCAGTGATATATTAGACTGAGCAGCAGTGATATATTAGACTGAGCAGTAGCAGTGATATATTAGACTGAGCAGCAGCAGTGATATATTAGACTGAGTAGCAGCAGTGATATATTAGACTGAGTGATATATTAGACTGAGCAGCAGCAGTGATATATTAGACTGAGTAGCAGCAGGGATATATTAGACTGAGCAGCAGTTATATATTAGACTGATCAGCAGCAGTGATATATTAGACTGAGCAGCAGCAGTGATATATTAGACTGAGCAGCAGCAGTGATATATTAGACTGAGCAGCAGCAGTGATATATTAGACTGAGCAGCAGCAGTGATATATTAGACTGAGTGATATATTAGACTGAGCAGCAGCAGTGATATATTAGACTGAGCAGCAGCAGTGATATATTAGACTGAGCAGCAGCAGCAGTGATATATTAGACTGAGCAGCAGCAGTGATATATTAGACTGAGCAGCATCAGTGATATATTAGACTGAGCAGCAGTTGTTATATATTAGACTGAGCAGCAGCAGTGATATATTAGACTGAGCAGCAGCAGTGATATATTAGACTGAGCAGCAGCAGTGATATATTAGACTGAGCAGCAGTAGTTATATATTAGACTGAGCAGCAGTGATATATTAGACTGAGCAGCAGCAGTGATATTTTAGACTGAGCAGCAGTGATATATTAGACTGAGCAGCAGCAGTGATATATTAGACTGAGCAGCAGTTGTTATATATTAGACTGAGCAGCAGCAGTGATATATTAGACTGAGCAGCAGCAGTGATATATTAGACTGAGTAGCAGTGATATATTAGACTGAGCAGCAGCAGTGATATATTAGACTGAGCAGCAGTGATATATTAGACTGAGCAGCAGCAGTTATATATTAGACTGAGCAGCAGCAGTGATATATTAGACTGAGCAGCAGCAGTGATATATTAGACTGAGTAGCAGCAGTTATATATTAGACTGAGCAGCAGCAGTTATATATTAGACTGAGTTATATATTAGACTGAGCAGCAGCAGTGATATATTAGACTGAGCAGCAGTGATATATTAGACTGAGCAGCAGCAGTTATATATTAGACTGAGTAGCAGTGATATATTAGACTGAGCAGCAGTAGTGATATATTAGACTGAGTAGCAGTGATATATTAGACTGAGCAGCAGCAGTTATATATTAGACTGAGCAGCAGTGATATATTAGACTGAGCAGCAGTAGTGATATATTAGACTGAGTAGCAGTGATATATTAGACTGAGCAGCAGCAGTTATATATTAGACTGAGCAGCAGTTATATATTAGACTGAGCAGCAGTGATATATTAGACTGAGCAGCAGCAGTGATATATTAGACTGAGCAGCAGCAGTGATATATTAGACTGAGTAGCAGCAGTTATATATTAGACTGAGCAGCAGCAGTTATATATTAGACTGAGTTATATATTAGACTGAGCAGCAGCAGTGATATATTAGACTGAGCAGCAGTGATATATTAGACTGAGTGATATATTAGACTGAGCAGCAGCAGTTATATATTAGACTGAGCAGCAGCAGTGATATATTAGACTGAGTAGCAGCAGTTATATATTAGACTGAGCAGCAGCAGTTATATATTAGACTGAGTTATATATTAGACTGAGCAGCAGCAGTGATATATTAGACTGAGCAGCAGTGATATATTAGACTGAGCAGCAGCAGTTATATATTAGACTGAGTAGCAGTGATATATTAGACTGAGCAGCAGTAGTGATATATTAGACTGAGTAGCAGTGATATATTAGACTGAGCAGCAGCAGTTATATATTAGACTGAGCAGCAGTGATATATTAGACTGAGCAGCAGTAGTGATATATTAGACTGAGTAGCAGTGATATATTAGACTGAGCAGCAGCAGTTATATATTAGACTGAGCAGCAGTTATATATTAGACTGAGCAGCAGTGATATATTAGACTGAGCAGCAGCAGTGATATATTAGACTGAGCAGCAGCAGTGATATATTAGACTGAGCAGCAGCAGTGATATATTAGACTGAGCAGCAGCAGTGATATATTAGACTGAGCAGCAGCAGTGATATATTAGACTGAGCAGCAGCAGTGATATATTAGACTGAGCAGCAGCAGTGATATATTAGACTGAGCAGCAGTGATATATTAGACTGAGCAGCAGCAGTGATATATTAGACTGAGCAGCAGCAGTGATATATTAGACTGAGCAGCAGCAGTGATATATTAGACTGAGCAGCAGTGATATATTAGACTGAGCAGCAGCAGTGATATATTAGACTGAGCAGCAGCAGTGATATATTAGACTGAGCAGCAGCAGTTATATATTAGACTGAGCAGCAGCAGTTATATATTAGACTGAGTAGCAGCAGTGATATATTAGACTGAGCAGCAGCAGTGATATATTAGACTGAGCAGCAGCAGTGATATATTAGACTGAGCAGCAGTGATATATTAGACTGAGCAGCAGCAGTGATATATTAGACTGAGCAGCAGCAGTTATATATTAGACTGAGCAGCAGCAGTTATATATTAGACTGAGTAGCAGTGATATATTAGACTGAGCAGCAGCAGTGATATATTAGACTGAGCAGCAGCAGTGATATATTAGACTGAGCAGCAGCAGTGATATATTAGACTGAGCAGCAGTGATATATTAGACTGAGCAGCAGCAGTGATATATTAGACTGAGCAGCAGCAGTGATATATTAGACTGAGCAGCAGTGATATATTAAACTGAGTAGCAGCAGTGATATATTAGACTGAGCAGCAGTAGTTATATATTAGACTGAGCAGCAGCAGTGATATATTAGACTGAGCAGCAGCAGTGATATATTAGACTGAGCAGCAGTAGTTATATATTAGACTGAGCAGCAGCAGTGATATATTAGACTGAGCAGCAGCAGTGATATATTAGACTGAGCAGCAGCAGTGATATATTAGACTGAGTAGCAGCAGTGATATATTAGACTGAGCAGCAGTAGTTAGATATTAGACTGAGCAGCAGTAGTTATATATTAGACTGAGCAGCAGCAGTGATATATTAGACTGAGCAGCAGCAGTGATATATTAGACTGAGTAGCAGCAGTGATATATTAGACTGAGTAGCAGCAGTGATATATTAGACTGAGTAGCAGCAGTGATATATTAGACTGAGTAGCAGTGATATATTAGACTGAGCAGCAGTAGTGATATATTAGACTGAGCAGCAGCAGTGATATATTAGACTGAGCAGTAGCAGTGATATATTAGACTGAGCAGTAGCAGTGATATATTAGACTGAGCAGTAGCAGTGATATATTAGACTGAGCAGTAGCAGTGATATATTAGACTGAGCAGTAGCAGTGATATATTAGACTGAGCAGCAGCAGTGATATATTAGACTGAGCAGTAGCAGTGATATATTAGACTGAGCAGTAGCAGTGATATATTAGACTGAGCAGCAGCAGTGATATATTAGACTGAGTGATATATTAGACTGAGCAGTAGCAGTGATATATTAGACTGAGTGATATATTAGACTGAGCAGTAGCAGTGATATATTAGACTGAGCAGCAGCAGTGATATATTAGACTGAGTGATATATTAGACTGAGCAGCAGCAGTGATATATTAGACTAAGTGATATATTAGACTGAGCAGTAGCAGTGATAGATTAGACTGAGCAGCAGCAGTGATATATTAGACTGAGCAGCAGTGATATATTAGACTGAGCAGTAGCAGTGATATATTAGACTGAGCAGCAGCAGTGATATATTAGACTGAGTAGCAGCAGTGATATATTAGACTGAGTGATATATTAGACTGAGCAGCAGCAGTGATATATTAGACTGAGTAGCAGCAGTGATATATTAGACTGAGCAGCAGTTATATATTAGACTGATCAGCAGCAGTGATATATTAGACTGAGCAGCAGCAGTGATATATTAGACTGAGCAGCAGCAGTGATATATTAGACTGAGCAGTAGCAGTGATATATTAGACTGAGCAGCAGCAGTGATATATTAGACTGAGTAGCAGTGATATATTAGACTGAGCAGCAGCAGTGATATATTAGACTGAGCAGCAGCAGTGATATATTAGACTGAGCAGCAGCAGTGATATATTAGACTGAGCAGCAGCAGTGATATATTAGACTGAGCAGCAGCAGTGATATATTAGACTGAGCAGCAGCAGTGATATATTAGACTGAGCAGCAGCAGTGATATATTAGACTGAGTAGCAGCAGTTATATATTAGACTGAGCAGCAGCAGTGATATATTAGACTGAGCAGCAGCAGTGATATATTAGACTGAGCAGCAGCAGTTATATATTAGACTGAGCAGCAGTGATATATTAGACTGAGCAGCAGTAGTGATATATTAGACTGAGTAGCAGTGATATATTAGACTGAGCAGCAGCAGTTATATATTAGACTGAGCAGCAGTTATATATTAGACTGAGCAGCAGTGATATATTAGACTGAGCAGCAGCAGTGATATATTAGACTGAGCAGCAGCAGTGATATATTAGACTGAGCAGCAGCAGTGATATATTAGACTGAGCAGCAGCAGTGATATATTAGACTGAGCAGCAGCAGTGATATATTAGACTGAGCAGCAGCAGTGATATATTAGACTGAGCAGCAGCAGTGATATATTAGACTGAGCAGCAGTGATATATTAGACTGAGCAGCAGCAGTGATATATTAGACTGAGCAGCAGCAGTGATATATTAGACTGAGCAGCAGCAGTGATATATTAGACTGAGCAGCAGTGATATATTAGACTGAGCAGCAGCAGTGATATATTAGACTGAGCAGCAGCAGTGATATATTAGACTGAGCAGCAGCAGTTATATATTAGACTGAGCAGCAGCAGTTATATATTAGACTGAGTAGCAGCAGTGATATATTAGACTGAGCAGCAGCAGTGATATATTAGACTGAGCAGCAGCAGTGATATATTAGACTGAGCAGCAGTGATATATTAGACTGAGCAGCAGCAGTGATATATTAGACTGAGCAGCAGCAGTTATATATTAGACTGAGCAGCAGCAGTTATATATTAGACTGAGTAGCAGTGATATATTAGACTGAGCAGCAGCAGTGATATATTAGACTGAGCAGCAGCAGTGATATATTAGACTGAGCAGCAGCAGTGATATATTAGACTGAGCAGCAGTGATATATTAGACTGAGCAGCAGCAGTGATATATTAGACTGAGCAGCAGCAGTGATATATTAGACTGAGCAGCAGTGATATATTAAACTGAGTAGCAGCAGTGATATATTAGACTGAGCAGCAGTAGTTATATATTAGACTGAGCAGCAGCAGTGATATATTAGACTGAGCAGCAGCAGTGATATATTAGACTGAGCAGCAGTAGTTATATATTAGACTGAGCAGCAGCAGTGATATATTAGACTGAGCAGCAGCAGTGATATATTAGACTGAGCAGCAGCAGTGATATATTAGACTGAGTAGCAGCAGTGATATATTAGACTGAGCAGCAGTAGTTAGATATTAGACTGAGCAGCAGTAGTTATATATTAGACTGAGCAGCAGCAGTGATATATTAGACTGAGCAGCAGCAGTGATATATTAGACTGAGTAGCAGCAGTGATATATTAGACTGAGTAGCAGCAGTGATATATTAGACTGAGTAGCAGCAGTGATATATTAGACTGAGTAGCAGTGATATATTAGACTGAGCAGCAGTAGTGATATATTAGACTGAGCAGCAGCAGTGATATATTAGACTGAGCAGTAGCAGTGATATATTAGACTGAGCAGTAGCAGTGATATATTAGACTGAGCAGTAGCAGTGATATATTAGACTGAGCAGTAGCAGTGATATATTAGACTGAGCAGTAGCAGTGATATATTAGACTGAGCAGCAGCAGTGATATATTAGACTGAGCAGCAGTGATATATTAGACTGAGCAGCAGCAGTGATATATTAGACTGAGCAGCAGCAGTGATATATTAGACTGAGCAGCAGTGATATATTAAACTGAGTAGCAGCAGTGATATATTAGACTGAGCAGCAGTAGTTATATATTAGACTGAGCAGCAGCAGTGATATATTAGACTGAGCAGCAGCAGTGATATATTAGACTGAGCAGCAGTAGTTATATATTAGACTGAGCAGCAGCAGTGATATATTAGACTGAGCAGCAGAGGTGATATATTAGACTGAGCAGCAGCAGTGATATATTAGACTGAGTAGCAGCAGTGATATATTAGACTGAGCAGCAGTAGTTAGATATTAGACTGAGCAGCAGTAGTTATATATTAGACTGAGCAGCAGCAGTGATATATTAGACTGAGCAGCAGCAGTGATATATTAGACTGAGTAGCAGCAGTGATATATTAGACTGAGTAGCAGCAGTGATATATTAGACTGAGTAGCAGCAGTGATATATTAGACTGAGTAGCAGTGATATATTAGACTGAGCAGCAGTAGTGATATATTAGACTGAGCAGCAGCAGTGATATATTAGACTGAGCAGTAGCAGTGATATATTAGACTGAGCAGTAGCAGTGATATTTTAGACTGAGCAGTAGCAGTGATATATTAGACTGAGCAGTAGCAGTGATATATTAGACTGAGCAGTAGCAGTGATATATTAGACTGAGCAGCAGCAGTGATATATTAGACTGAGCAGTAGCAGTGATATATTAGACTGAGCAGTAGCAGTGATATATTAGACTGAGCAGCAGCAGTGATATATTAGACTGAGTGATATATTAGACTGAGCAGTAGCAGTGATATATTAGACTGAGTGATATATTAGACTGAGCAGTAGCAGTGATATATTAGACTGAGCAGCAGCAGTGATATATTAGACTGAGTGATATATTAGACTGAGCAGCAGCAGTGATATATTAGACTAAGTGATATATTAGACTGAGCAGTAGCAGTGATAGATTAGACTGAGCAGCAGCAGTGATATATTAGACTGAGCAGCAGTGATATATTAGACTGAGCAGTAGCAGTGATATATTAGACTGAGCAGCAGCAGTGATATATTAGACTGAGTAGCAGCAGTGATATATTAGACTGAGTGATATATTAGACTGAGCAGCAGCAGTGATATATTAGACTGAGTAGCAGCAGTGATATATTAGACTGAGCAGCAGTTATATATTAGACTGATCAGCAGCAGTGATATATTAGACTGAGCAGCAGCAGTGATATATTAGACTGAGCAGCAGCAGTGATATATTAGACTGAGCAGTAGCAGTGATATATTAGACTGAGCAGCAGCAGTGATATATTAGACTGAGTAGCAGTGATATATTAGACTGAGCAGCAGCAGTGATATATTAGACTGAGCAGCAGCAGTGATATATTAGACTGAGCAGCAGCAGTGATATATTAGACTGAGCAGCAGCAGTGATATATTAGACTGAGCAGCAGCAGTGATATATTAGACTGAGCAGCAGCAGTGATATATTAGACTGAGCAGCAGCAGTGATATATTAGACTGAGTAGCAGCAGTTATATATTAGACTGAGCAGCAGCAGTGATATATTAGACTGAGCAGCAGCAGTGATATATTAGACTGAGCAGCAGCAGTTATATATTAGACTGAGCAGCAGTGATATATTAGACTGAGCAGCAGTAGTGATATATTAGACTGAGTAGCAGTGATATATTAGACTGAGCAGCAGCAGTTATATATTAGACTGAGCAGCAGTTATATATTAGACTGAGCAGCAGTGATATATTAGACTGAGCAGCAGCAGTGATATATTAGACTGAGCAGCAGCAGTGATATATTAGACTGAGCAGCAGCAGTGATATATTAGACTGAGCAGCAGCAGTGATATATTAGACTGAGCAGCAGCAGTGATATATTAGACTGAGCAGCAGCAGTGATATATTAGACTGAGCAGCAGCAGTGATATATTAGACTGAGCAGCAGTGATATATTAGACTGAGCAGCAGCAGTGATATATTAGACTGAGCAGCAGCAGTGATATATTAGACTGAGCAGCAGCAGTGATATATTAGACTGAGCAGCAGTGATATATTAGACTGAGCAGCAGCAGTGATATATTAGACTGAGCAGCAGCAGTGATATATTAGACTGAGCAGCAGCAGTTATATATTAGACTGAGCAGCAGCAGTTATATATTAGACTGAGTAGCAGCAGTGATATATTAGACTGAGCAGCAGCAGTGATATATTAGACTGAGCAGCAGCAGTGATATATTAGACTGAGCAGCAGTGATATATTAGACTGAGCAGCAGCAGTGATATATTAGACTGAGCAGCAGCAGTTATATATTAGACTGAGCAGCAGCAGTTATATATTAGACTGAGTAGCAGTGATATATTAGACTGAGCAGCAGCAGTGATATATTAGACTGAGCAGCAGCAGTGATATATTAGACTGAGCAGCAGCAGTGATATATTAGACTGAGCAGCAGTGATATATTAGACTGAGCAGCAGCAGTGATATATTAGACTGAGCAGCAGCAGTGATATATTAGACTGAGCAGCAGTGATATATTAAACTGAGTAGCAGCAGTGATATATTAGACTGAGCAGCAGTAGTTATATATTAGACTGAGCAGCAGCAGTGATATATTAGACTGAGCAGCAGCAGTGATATATTAGACTGAGCAGCAGTAGTTATATATTAGACTGAGCAGCAGCAGTGATATATTAGACTGAGCAGCAGCAGTGATATATTAGACTGAGCAGCAGCAGTGATATATTAGACTGAGTAGCAGCAGTGATATATTAGACTGAGCAGCAGTAGTTAGATATTAGACTGAGCAGCAGTAGTTATATATTAGACTGAGCAGCAGCAGTGATATATTAGACTGAGCAGCAGCAGTGATATATTAGACTGAGTAGCAGCAGTGATATATTAGACTGAGTAGCAGCAGTGATATATTAGACTGAGTAGCAGCAGTGATATATTAGACTGAGTAGCAGTGATATATTAGACTGAGCAGCAGTAGTGATATATTAGACTGAGCAGCAGCAGTGATATATTAGACTGAGCAGTAGCAGTGATATATTAGACTGAGCAGTAGCAGTGATATATTAGACTGAGCAGTAGCAGTGATATATTAGACTGAGCAGTAGCAGTGATATATTAGACTGAGCAGTAGCAGTGATATATTAGACTGAGCAGCAGCAGTGATATATTAGACTGAGCAGTAGCAGTGATATATTAGACTGAGCAGTAGCAGTGATATATTAGACTGAGCAGCAGCAGTGATATATTAGACTGAGTGATATATTAGACTGAGCAGTAGCAGTGATATATTAGACTGAGTGATATATTAGACTGAGCAGTAGCAGTGATATATTAGACTGAGCAGCAGCAGTGATATATTAGACTGAGTGATATATTAGACTGAGCAGCAGCAGTGATATATTAGACTAAGTGATATATTAGACTGAGCAGTAGCAGTGATAGATTAGACTGAGCAGCAGCAGTGATATATTAGACTGAGCAGCAGTGATATATTAGACTGAGCAGTAGCAGTGATATATTAGACTGAGCAGCAGCAGTGATATATTAGACTGAGTAGCAGCAGTGATATATTAGACTGAGTGATATATTAGACTGAGCAGCAGCAGTGATATATTAGACTGAGTAGCAGCAGGGATATATTAGACTGAGCAGCAGTTATATATTAGACTGATCAGCAGCAGTGATATATTAGACTGAGCAGCAGCAGTGATATATTAGACTGAGCAGCAGCAGTGATATATTAGACTGAGCAGTAGCAGTGATATATTAGACTGAGCAGCAGCAGTGATATATTAGACTGAGTAGCAGTGATATATTAGACTGAGCAGCAGCAGTGATATATTAGACTGAGCAGCAGCAGTGATATATTAGACTGAGCAGCAGCAGTGATATATTAGACTGAGCAGCAGCAGTGATATATTAGACTGAGCAGCAGCAGTGATATATTAGACTGAGCAGCAGCAGTGATATATTAGACTGAGCAGCAGCAGTGATATATTAGACTGAGTAGCAGCAGTTATATATTAGACTGAGCAGCAGCAGTGATATATTAGACTGAGCAGCAGCAGTTATATATTAGACTGAGCAGCAGCAGTTATATATTAGACTGAGTAGCAGTGATATATTAGACTGAGCAGCAGCAGTGATATATTAAACTGAGCAGCAGCAGTGATATATTAGACTGAGCAGCAGCAGTGATATATTAGACTGAGCAGCAGTGATATATTAGACTGAGCAGCAGCAGTGATATATTAGACTGAGCAGCAGCAGTGATATATTAGACTGAGCAGCAGTGATATATTAAACTGAGTAGCAGCAGTGATATATTAGACTGAGCAGCAGTAGTTATATATTAGACTGAGCAGCAGCAGTGATATATTAGACTGAGCAGCAGCAGTGATATATTAGACTGAGCAGCAGTAGTTATATATTAGACTGAGCAGCAGCAGTGATATATTAGACTGAGCAGCAGCAGTGATATATTAGACTGAGCAGCAGCAGTGATATATTAGACTGAGTAGCAGCAGTGATATATTAGACTGAGCAGCAGTAGTTAGATATTAGACTGAGCAGCAGTAGTTATATATTAGACTGAGCAGCAGCAGTGATATATTAGACTGAGCAGCAGCAGTGATATATTAGACTGAGTAGCAGCAGTGATATATTAGACTGAGTAGCAGCAGTGATATATTAGACTGAGTAGCAGCAGTGATATATTAGACTGAGTAGCAGTGATATATTAGACTGAGCAGCAGTAGTGATATATTAGACTGAGCAGCAGCAGTGATATATTAGACTGAGCAGTAGCAGTGATATATTAGACTGAGCAGTAGCAGTGATATATTAGACTGAGCAGTAGCAGTGATATATTAGACTGAGCAGTAGCAGTGATATATTAGACTGAGCAGTAGCAGTGATATATTAGACTGAGCAGCAGCAGTGATATATTAGACTGAGCAGTAGCAGTGATATATTAGACTGAGCAGTAGCAGTGATATATTAGACTGAGCAGCAGCAGTGATATATTAGACTGAGTGATATATTAGACTGAGCAGTAGCAGTGATATATTAGACTGAGTGATATATTAGACTGAGCAGTAGCAGTGATATATTAGACTGAGCAGCAGCAGTGATATATTAGACTGAGTGATATATTAGACTGAGCAGCAGCAGTGATATATTAGACTAAGTGATATATTAGACTGAGCAGTAGCAGTGATAGATTAGACTGAGCAGCAGCAGTGATATATTAGACTGAGCAGCAGTGATATATTAGACTGAGCAGTAGCAGTGATATATTAGACTGAGCAGCAGCAGTGATATATTAGACTGAGTAGCAGCAGTGATATATTAGACTGAGTGATATATTAGACTGAGCAGCAGCAGTGATATATTAGACTGAGTAGCAGCAGGGATATATTAGACTGAGCAGCAGTTATATATTAGACTGATCAGCAGCAGTGATATATTAGACTGAGCAGCAGCAGTGATATATTAGACTGAGCAGCAGCAGTGATATATTAGACTGAGCAGTAGCAGTGATATATTAGACTGAGCAGCAGCAGTGATATATTAGACTGAGTAGCAGTGATATATTAGACTGAGCAGCAGCAGTGATATATTAGACTGAGCAGCAGCAGTGATATATTAGACTGAGCAGCAGCAGTGATATATTAGACTGAGCAGCAGCAGTGATATATTAGACTGAGCAGCAGCAGTGATATATTAGACTGAGCAGCAGCAGTGATATATTAGACTGAGCAGCAGCAGTGATATATTAGACTGAGTAGCAGCAGTTATATATTAGACTGAGCAGCAGCAGTGATATATTAGACTGAGCAGCAGCAGTGATATATTAGACTGAGCAGCAGCAGTGATATATTAGACTGAGCAGCAGCAGTGATATATTAGACTGAGTAGCAGCAGTTATATATTAGACTGAGCAGCAGCAGTGATATATTAGACTGAGTAGCAGCAGTTATATATTAGACTGAGCAGCAGCAGTGATATATTAGACTGAGCAGCAGCAGTGATATATTAGACTGAGCAGCAGCAGTGATATATTAGACTGAGCAGCAGCAGTGATATATTAGACTGAGCAGCAGTAGTTATATATTAGACTGAGCAGCAGCAGTGATATATTAGACTGAGCAGCAGCAGTGATATATTAGACTGAGCAGCAGTTATATATTAGACTGAGTAGCAGTGATATATTAGACTGAGCAGCAGCAGTGATATATTAGACTGAGCAGCAGTGATATATTAGACTGAGCAGCAGCAGTTATATATTAGACTGAGCAGCAGTGATATATTAGACTGAGCAGCAGTTATATATTAGACTGAGCAGCAGCAGTGATATATTAGACTGAGTTATATATTAGACTGAGCAGCAGTGATGTATTAGACTGAGCAGCAGCAGTGATATATTAGACTGAGCAGCAGCAGTGATATATTAGACTGAGCAGCAGCAGTGATATATTAGACTGAGCAGCAGCAGTGATATATTAGACTGAGCAGCAGCAGTGATATATTAGACTGAGCAGCAGCAGTGATATATTAGACTGAGTAGCAGTGATATATTAGACTGAGCAGCAGCAGTGATATATTAGACTGAGCAGCAGCAGTGATATATTAGACTGAGCAGCAGCAGTGATATATTAGACTGAGTAGCAGTGATATATTAGACTGAGCAGCAGCAGTGATATATTAGACTGAGCAGCAGCAGTGATATATTAGACTGAGCAGCAGCAGTGATATATTAGACTGAGTAGCAGTGATATATTAGACTGAGCAGCAGCAGTGATATATTAGACTGAGCAGCAGCAGTTATATATTAGACTGAGTAGCAGTGATATATTAGACTGAGCAGCAGTAGTGATATATTAGACTGAGCAGCAGCAGTGATATATTAGACTGAGTAGCAGCAGTTATATATTAGACTGAGCAGCAGCAGTGATATATTAGACTGAGCAGCAGCAGTGATATATTAGACTGAGCAGCAGCAGTGATATATTAGACTGAGCAGCAGCAGTGATATATTAGACTGAGTAGCAGTGATATATTAGACTGAGCAGCAGCAGTGATATATTAGACTGAGCAGCAGTTATATATTAGACTGAGCAGCAGCAGTGATATATTAGACTGAGCAGCAGTTATATATTAGACTGAGCAGCAGCAGTGATATATTAGACTGAGCAGCAGCAGTGATATATTAGACTGAGCAGTAGCAGTGATATATTAGACTGAGCAGCAGCAGTGATATATTAGACTGAGTGATATATTAGACTGAGCAGCAGTAGTTATATATTAGACTGAGCAGCAGCAGTGATATATTAGACTGAGCAGCAGCAGTGATATATTAGACTGAGCAGCAGCAGTGATATATTAGACTGAGTTATATATTAGACTGAGCAGCAGCAGTGATATATTAGACTGAGCAGCAGCAGTGATATATTAGACTGAGCAGCAGCAGTGATATATTAGACTGAGTAGCAGTGATATATTAGACTGAGCAGCAGTGATATATTAGACTGAGCAGCAGCAGTGATATATTAGACTGAGCAGCAGTGATATATTAGACTGAGCAGCAGCAGTGATATATTAGACTGAGCAGCAGTGATATATTAGACTGAGTAGCAGTGATATATTAGACTGAGCAGCACTAATTTATACTCCACACATGGTGACATATTAACATGTGAGTCCTTAATAGCCTCAGCTGATTGGCACTGAACTTTCTCCCTGCTCGCCCAAAATACCTCCATCTCCGTCAAATCAAGATATACCAGGAGTTATTTAAGAGGGCTATTCTCGTGGGGGGTGGGGGGGGGTGGTGTTGAGGGCGCTCTGTGTTTAAAAACAAATCCTTGGCATCTGCTGATGGGATAAGGATAGACGCAGGGGGGGCGTTAGAGCTTTAGAGAGTTCCTTCCTGGTCTTGGCAGAGGTGTGATGGAGGCTGGAAGGGTTATGGGACGGGACAGGGGACAGGATTCCAAATTGGGACCACTTGAACTCTGTCCAAATGAACCCACTCACCCTGGCCTCCCCCAAGAGAGGGTGGTAGGGGCCGGAGAGTGAGTCTAGAGATTGTGGGAGTGGGAGTGGGGGAAAAGGGGACACCTAGTCAGTTGTGCAACTGAAATGTGTCGTCCGCATTTAACCCAACCTCTCTCAAAACGACACCGTTGGCCCAGTTGTTTGTTCGGCGTTAAGGGCCTTGCACAAGGGCAGAACGGAAGATTTTTTTTTTGCCTTGCAGGCTCAGGGATCAAAACTGTTCGCTGCTCTGGCCCCCCAATGGTGGAACAAACTCCCTCACGACGCCAGGACAGCGGAGTCAATCACCACCTTCCGGAGACACCTGAAACCCCACCTCTTCAAGGAATACCTAGGATAGGATAAAGTAATCCTTCTCAACCCCCCTTAATGATTTAGATGCACTATTGTAAAGTGGCTGATCCACTGGATGTCAGAAGGTGAATTCACCAATTTGTAAGTCGCTCTGGATAAGAGCGTCTGCTAAATGACTTAAATGTAATGTTAAATGTAACCGGTGACCAATACTCTTAACCGCTAGGCTACCTGCCTAAGGGTGGGAGGGCAGGAGAGCTGGAGGGTGAAGAAGGGGTGGTGGGATGGAAGAGAGAATGGTGGAGGACGGTGGCGGAAATGGTGGAGGACGAAGAGAGAGGACGGCAGAAGGAAGGAAGATAATTCAACACAATGAGGAACTTTGATATGAAGAGACATGCTAATATGACGTACTCAAATATCCTAGTTATAACATGTATATATATATATATATTTATATATATATAAATATATAAATGTTAACATACTGACACAGTGTCAGATTTGAGTTCTGAAATAAATACCTAATGCTGTACTACTGAACCAGTTTATGGAGTCCGCTGTTATTGATAAAGAAGAAAGACATAATGTACTGGTATGTACTGCAATGCACTGGTAAAGTACTGGTAAAGTACTGGTAAAGTACTGCAATGTAATGGTAATGTACTGGTGAAGTACTGGTATGTACTGCAATGTACTGGTAATGTACTGTAATGTATATGTTATGTATATGTAATGTACTTTAATGTATATGTCATGTACTGTAATATACTGTAATGTACTGTAATGTATATGTAATGTACTGCAATGTACTGGTAATGTACTGTAATGTATATGTAATGTACTGTAATGTACTGGTAATGTACTGTAATGTATATGTTATGTAATGTAATGTACTGTAATGTATATGTCATGTTCTGTAATATACTGTAATGTACTGTAATGTATATGTAATGTACTGTAATGTAATGTAATGTATATGTAATGTACTGTAATGTATATGTAATGTACTGTAATGTACTGTAATGTATATGTTATGTACTGTAATGTAATGTACTGTAATGTACTGTAATGTAATGTACTGTAATGTACTGTAATGTAATGTACTGTAATGTACTGTAATGTATATGTAATGTACTGTAATGTACTCTAATGTACTGTAATGTATATGTAATATACTGTAATGTACTGTAATGTATATGTAATGTACTGTAATATATATGTCATGTACTGTAATGTATATGTAATGTACTGTAATGTACTGTAATGTATATGTAATGTACTGTAATGTACTGTAATGTACTGTATATGTAATGTACTGTAATGTACTGTAATGTAATGTAATATACTGTAATGTACTGTAATGTACTGGTAATGTTCTGTAATGTATGTGTAATCCACTTTAATGTACTATAATGTATATGTAATGTACTGTAATGTACTGTAATGTTTATGTAATGTACTGTAATGTAATGTAATGTAATGTACTGTAATGTACTGTAATGTACTGGTAATGTACTATAATGTATATGTAATGTACTGTAATGTACTGTAATGTATATGTAATGTACTGTAATGTACTGTAATGTATATGTAATGTACTGTAATGTACTGTAATGTAATGTACTGTAATGTATATGTAATGTACTGTAATGTAATGTAATGTACTGTAATGTACTGTAATGTAATGTACTGTAATGTAATGTACTGTAATGTACTGTAATGTAATGTAATGTAATGTAATGTACTGTAATGTACTGTAATGTATATGTAATGTACTGTAATGTACTCTAATGTACTGTAATGTATATGTAATATACTGTAATGTACTGTAATGTATATGTAATGTACTGTAATATATATGTCATGTACTGTAATGTATATGTAATGTACTGTAATGTACTGTAATGTATATGTAATGTACTGTAATGTACTGTAATGTACTGTAATGTACTGTATATGTAATGTAATATACTGTAATGTACTGTAATGTACTGGTAATGTACTGTAATGTATGTGTAATCCACTTTAATGTACTATAATGTATATGTAATGTACTGTAATGTACTGTAATGTTTATGTAATGTACTGTAATGTAATGTAATGTACTGTAATGTACTGGTAATGTACTATAATGTATATGTAATGTACTGTAATGTACTGTAATGTATATGTAATGTACTGTAATGTACTGTAATGTACTGTAATGTACTGTAATGTATATGTAATGTACTGTAATGTACTGTAATGTAATGTACTGTAATGTATATGTAATGTACTGTAATGTAATGTAATGTAATGTACTGTAATGTACTGTAATGTAATGTACTGTAATATACTGTAATGTACTGGTAATGTACTGGTAATGTACTGTAATGTAATGTAATATACTGTAATGTACTGTAATGTACTGGTAATGTACGTCAGAGATAATCAGTGAGGATAACGGGTTCGTCCCAATTGCCACCCTATTCCCTACATAGTGCACTCGTGTTAGCCAGAGCTCTATGGGCCTGGTCAAAAGGAGTGCACTACGTGTCTAGGGAGTAAGGTGTCATTTGAGACTCAACCATTGTCTTTACTAGTTTACTAGTTCTTTACTAGTTCCACTGGGCGTCTTTCCAGGTTGTGATGGAAACACTTTCTCAACACACTGCTTCTGTTACATCATCAACAGCAGCAGAAACAACAGGCCTGACTTCAGTTCATCAAAAATAAAAAACTTAAAATATAACCATTTTATGTTTGTGAGAGACTGTGAGAGACTGTGTTTTAAGTGCAGTAGAGAACGTGTCTTGTCTAGGTCACTGTCTGGTTCCATTTCATCTTGTTTCCCTGTTACGGGTTCATTAGTTCTGGATGAGTAGAGCTAGCTAGCCTACTAAAAGCATCATTTACAACCCATTAGAATTAATCAGAGGGCCAAGTCTGACTCACACACTAAGTAGAGAGAGAGACAGAGTCTGCATCTCTTCAACTTTGACTGTACGACTAAGGAGCTCTTCATTAAATCTGAATTAGAGGCTTCAAATGCGTAAGAGGTTTATTTCTGCATTTTACAGATGCATTAAGCCAGTGGTTCCCACTCTACTCAGCAAACTGGATGCAGTTTATCACAGTGCCATCCGTTTTGTCACTAAAGCACCTTATACCACCCACCACTGCGACCTGTATGCTCTAGTCGGCTGGCCCTCGCTACATATTCGTCGCCAGACCCACTGGCTCCAGGTCATCTACAAGTCCATGCTAGGTAAAGCTCCGCCTAATCTCAGTTCACTGGTCACGATGGCAACACCCACCCGTAGCACGCGCTCCAGCAGGTGTATCTCACTGATCATCCCTAAAGCCAACACCTCATTTGACCGCCTTTCGTTCCAGTTCTCTGCTGCCTGTGACTGGAACGAATTGCAAAAATCGCTGAAGTTGGAGACTTTTATCTCCCTCGCCAACTTCAAACATCTGCTATCTGAGCAGCTAACCGATCGCTGCAGCTGTACATAGTCTTATCGGTAAATAGCCCACCCAATTTTACCTACCTCATCCCCATACTGTTTATATTTATTTACTTTTCTGCTCTTTTGCACACCAATATCTCTACCTGTACATGACCATCTGATCATTTATCACTCCAGTGTTAATCTGCAAAATTGTAATTATTCGCCTACCTCCTCATGCCTTTTGCACACAATGTATACAATGTATATAGACTCCCTTTTTTTCTACTGTGTTATTGACTTGTTAATTGTTTACTCCATGTGTAACTCTGTGTTGTCTGTTCACACTGCTATGCTTTCTCTTGGCCAGGTCGCAGTTGCAAATGAGAACTTGTTCTCAACTAGCCTACCTGGTTAAATAAAGGTGTTCTCAACTAGCCTACCTGGTTAAATAAAGGTGTTCTCAACTAGCCTACCTGGTTAAATAAAGGTGTTCTCAACTAGTCTACCTGGTTAAATAAAGGTGTTCTCAACTAGCCTACCTGGTTAAATAAAGGTGTTCTCAACTAGTCTACCTGGTTAAATAAAGGTGTTCTCAACTAGCCTACCTGGTTAAATAAAGGTGTTCTCAACTAGCCTACCTGGTTAAATAAAGGTGAAATAAAAATAAATAAAAATAAAAAAGATCCCATTCAGATCCATTAAGCCAATGGTTCCCATTCAGATCCATTAAGCTAGTGGTTCCCATTCAGATCCATTAAGCCAGTGGTTCCCATTCAGATCCATTAAGTCAGTGGTTCGCATTCAGATCCATTAAGCCAGTGGTTCCCATTCAGATCCATTAAGCCAGGGGTTCCCATTCAGATCCATTAAGCCAGTGGTTCCCATTCAGATCCATTAAGCCAGTGGTTCCCATTCAGATCCATTAAGCCAGTGGTTCCCATTCAGATCCATTAAGCCAGTGGTTCCCATTCAGATCCATTAAGCCAGTGGTTCCCATTCAGATCCATTAAACCAGTGGTTCCCATTCAGATCCATTAAACCAGCGGATCCCAACCTGGTTTACTAGGACCCCTGGGGGTACTTGTTCTATCCACAGGGGGTTACTTGAGAAGACTCATTAGACCATAGGCCTACTAGTAACAATGCACAAGAGGGGGTACTCCAGGGGTACTCCGGGTAGAGAGTAACACATTCAGTTGATGGTACAGTAACAGAATAAGGTCAGGAAACTACTGCATTAGATTGTATGTGTGGGTGTGTCTGTCTCTGATAACGTGTCTTCCTGATGTTCTAGATTTGTCCACAAGGTGGAACCCTTGCTCCTCAAACTGATCAACATCAACCAGAGCCAGCTGGCAGTATTGATAGTACTGACACCAGTGGAGGCTTGTGGGAAGAGATATAGGTGCACGGACTCATTCTATTGGCTGTAATGTAATACATGGATTGGAGTCAAACATGTGGTTTCAATGGGACAGATTTCAGTTCTATATTACTGATGAGGGGATCAATAGGACAGATTTCAGTTCTATATTACTGATGAGGGGATCAATAGGACATATTTCAGTTCTATATTACTGATGAGGGGATCAATAGGACAGATTTCAGTTCTATATTACTGATGAAGGGATCAATAGGACAGATTTCAGTTCTACATTACTGATGAGGGGATCAATAGGACAGATTTCAGTTCTATATTACTGATGGGGGGATCAATATGTTAGTGAGCATTTCATCCTTTAGTTAAGATAATCCATCTACCTGACAGGTGTGGCATATCCAGAAGCTGATTAATAAACAGTGTGATCATTAGACAGGTGCACCTTGTGCCGTCGGACAATTACATCAAGGTTGAACCCATGTCTGATATTACATCAGGGCTGAAATCATGTATGATATTACATCAGGGCTGAACCCAGGGCTGATATTACATTAGGGTTGAACCCAGGGCTGATATTACATCAGGGTTGAACCCAGGTCTGATATTACATCAGGGTTGAACCCAGGTCTGATATTACATCAGGGCTGAAATCATGTCTGATATTACATCAGGGTTGAACCCAGATTTGATATTACATCAGGGTTGAACCCTGGTCTGATATTACATCAGGGCTGAACCCAGGGCTGATATTACATCAGGGTTGAACCCAGGTCTGATATTACATCAGGGTTGAACCCAGGTCTGATATTACATCAGGGCTGAAATCATGTCTGATATTACATCAGGGCTGAAATCATGTCTGATATTACATTCGGGTTGAACCCAGGTCTGATATTACATCAGGGTTGAACCCAGGTCTGATATTCCATCAAGGCCTCTCTAAAATGTGCAGTTTTGTCACGCAACACAATGCCACAGAGCTGTTTCCAGAGAATTGAATGTTCATTTCTCTTATCATAAGCCGCCACCAATGTAGTTTTAGAGAATTTGGCGATACGTCCAACCCGTCTCACAAGCACAGACCACGTGAAACCACTCCAGCAACTCCACATCCGGCTGCTTCCCCTGACGGATTGTCAGAGGGGGGAGGGTAGAATGGCGAGGAGTATTTCTGTCTGTAATAAAGCCTGTTTGTGAGGGGGGGGGGGAAACAGATTCTAAGTGGGTGGGCCTGGCTCCTATGTGGGTGGGCCTGGCTCCTAATTGGCTGGGCCTGGCTCCTAAGTGGGTGGGCCTGGCTCCTAATTGGCTGGGCCTGGCTCCTAAGCTGGGTGGGCCTGGGTGGGCCTGGCTCCTAATTGGCTGGGCCTGGCTCCTAAGTGGGTGGGCCTGGCTTCTAATTGGCTGGGCCTGGCTCCTAAGTGGGTGGGCCTGGCTCCTAATTGGCTGGGCCTGGCTCCTACGTGGGTGGGCCTGGCTCCTAATTGGCTGGGCCTGGCTCCTAAGTGGGTGGGCCTGGCTCCTAATTGGCTGGGCCTGGCTCCTAAGTGGGTGGGCCTGGCTCCTAATTGGCTGGGCCTGGCTCCTAAGTGGGTGGGCCTGGCTTCTCCTAATTGGCTGGGCCTGGCTCCTAAGTGGGTGGGCCTGGCTCCTAATTGGCTGGGCCTGGCTCCTAAGTGGGTGGGCCTGGCTCCTAATTGGCTGGGCCTGGCTCCTAAGTGGGTGGGCCTGGCTCCTAATTGGCTGGGCCTGGCTCCTAAGTGGCTGGGCCTGGCTCCTAATTGGCTGGGCCTGGCTCCTAAGTGGGTGGGCCTGGCTTCTAATTGGCTGGGCCTGGCTCCTAAGTGGGTGGGCCTGGCTCCTAATTGGCTGGGCCTGGCTCCTAAGTGGGTGGGCCTGGCTCCTAATTGGCTGGGCCTGGCTCCTAAGTGGGTGGGCCTGGCTCCTAATTGGCTGGGCCTGGCTCCTAAGTGGGTGGGCCTGGCTCCTAATTGGCTGGGCCTGGCTCCTAAGTGGCTGGGCCTGGCTCCTAATTGGCTGGGCCTGGCTCCTAAGTGGGTGGGCCTGGCTTCTAATTGGCTGGGCCTGGCTCCTAAGTGGATGGGCCTATGCTCCCCCAGGCACATCCAGGGCTGCATCTCACATAGATTAGGACCTAATTCATTTATTTAAATTGACTGATTTTCCTAATATGAACTGTAACTCAGTAAAATCTTTGAAATTGTAGCATTTATATTTTTCTTCAGTATTCATCAGTGGGGTTACAGGGCTGTGATGGAGATGCTGATGATGGGAACATTTTTTTTTTTGAGAATGAGACACCAGAGGGCAGTGTTTTCTGTCTGTCTGTCTGCCTGTCTGTCTGTCTGTCTGTCTGCCTGCCTGCCTGCCTGTCTGTCTGTCTGTCTGTCTGTCTGTCTGTCTGTCTGTCTGTCTGTCTGTCTGTCTGTCTGTCTGTCTGCCTGCCTGCCTGTCTGTCTGTCTGTCTGTCTGTCTGCCTGCCTGTCTGTCTGCCTGCCTGCCTGCCTGCCTGTCTGCCTGCCTGCCTGCCTGCCTGCCTGCCTGCCTGCCTGTCTGTCTGCCTGCCTGCCTGCCTGCCTGTCTGTCTGCCTGCCTGCCTGCCTGCCTGCCTGCCTGTCTGTCTGTCTGTCTGTCTGTCTGTCTGCCTGCCTGCCTGCCTGTCTGTCTGTCTGTCTGTCTGCCTGCCTGCCTGCCTGCCTGCCTGGTTCTTGGAAATCCCCACGGTGTGTTGTATTTTACCTCTACCTCTTATAGGCCGGTACCTGGCTTGACAGTAAGTCTTGTCTGTTACAAGAGGTGTTACATCCCATCTATGGTTCATGGTCCTACTGACAGTTCAACCTTCACTGCCCAGAATAGAACGTGTGAAATACATGTGTTTGTGTGTGAATGCATGTAACAGACAGAGTTTACTCAGCTGTGGTTAGAGATTTCCAATCACAAGGGGGGGAAATAACCTTTACATTCGATACTGAAACCGAGAACTCTGATGTTGCTGAAACTAACATATACATGCACTACACAGTTGTACAAACCCCAATTCATACATACAAACCTATACATACACTGACAAAAAAAACATTCAGAATGCATTTCAGTAGTTATTCAATATTAGTCCACCAACTAGTAAGTTAATGATATACTGTCTGTCCTATGTGGACAATTCATCAATCAAGCAATCAAATGTATTTATAAAGCCCTTCTTACATTTCTCGGGCTGACTCTGTATATATGAATGACGTCGCCTGGTTCACCAACTACTTCTCAGACAGAGTTCAATGTGTCAAATCGGAGGTACTGTTGTCCGGACCTCTGGCAGTCTCTATGGGGGTGCTGTTGTCCGGACTTCTGGCAGTCTCTATGGGGGTGCTGTTGTCCAGACCTCTGGCAGTCTCTATGGGGGTGCTGTTGTCCGGACCTCTGGCAGTCTCTATGGGGATGCTGTTGTCCGGACCTCTGGCAGTCTCTATGGGGATGCTGTTGTCCGGACCTCTGGCAGTCTCTATGGGGGTGCTGTTGTCCGGACCTCTGGCAGTCTCTATGGGGGTGCTGTTGTCCGGACCTCTGGCAGTCTCTATGGGGGTGCTGTTGTCCGGACCTCTGGCAGTCTCTATGGGGGTGCTGTTGTCCGGACCTCTGGCAGTCTCTATGGGGGTGCTGTTGTCCGGACCTCTGGCAGTCTCTATGGAGGTTCTGTTGTCCAGACCTCTGGCAGTCTCTATGGGGGTGCTGTTGTCCGGATCTCTGGCAGTCTCTATGGGGATGCTGTTGTCCGGACCTCTGGCAGTCTCTATGGGGGTGCTGTTGTCCGGACCTCTGGCAGTCTCTATGGGGGTGCTGTTGTCCGGACCTCTGGCAGTCTCTATGGGGGTGCTGTTGTCCGGACCTCTGGCAGTCTCTATGGGGGTGCTGTTGTCCGGACCTCTGGCAGTCTCTATGGGGGTGCTGTTGTCCGGACCTCTGGCAGTCTCTATGGGGGTGCTGTTGTCCGGACCTCTGGCAGTCTCTATGGGGGTGCTGTTGTCCGGACCTCTGGCAGTCTCTATGGGGGTGCTGTTGTCCGGACCTCTGGCAGTCTCTATGGGGTGCTGTTGTCCGGACCTCTGGCAGTCTCTATGGGGGTGCTGTTGTCCGGATCTCTGGCAGTCTCTATGGGGGTGCTGTTGTCCGGACCTCTGGCAGTCTCTATGGGGTGCTGTTGTCCGGACCTCTGGCAGTCTCTATGGGGGTGCTGTTGTCCGGACCTCTGGCAGTCTCTATGGGGGTGCTGTTGTCCGGACCTCTGGCAGTCTCTATGGGGGTGCTGTTGTCCGGACCTCTGGCAGTCTCTATGGGGGTGCTGTTGTCCGGACCTCTGGCAGTCTCTATGGGGGTGCTGTTGTCCGGACCTCTGGCAGTCTCTATGGGGGTGCTGTTGTCCGGACCTCTGTCAGTCTCTATGGGGGTGCTGTTGTCCGGACCTCTGGCAGTCTCTATGGGGGTGCTGTTGTCTGGACCTCTGGCAGTCTCTATGGGGGTGCTGTTGTCCGGACCTCTGGCAGTCTCTATGGGGTTGCTGTTGTCCGGACCTCTGGCAGTCTCTATGGGGGTGCTGTTGTCCGGACCTCTGGCAGTCTCTATGGGGGTGCTGTTGTCCGGACCTCTGGCAGTCTCTATGGGGGTGCTGTTGTCCGGACCTCTGGCAGTCTCTATGGGGGTGCTGTTGTCCGGACCTCTGGCAGTCTCTATGGGGGTGCTGTTGTCCGGACCTCTGGCAGTCTCTATGGGGGTGCTGTTGTCCGGACCTCTGGCAGTCTCTATGGGGGTGCTGTTGTCCGGACCTCTGGCAGTCTCTATGGGGGTGCTGTTGTCCGGACCTCTGGCAGTCTCTATGGGGGTGCTGTTGTCCGGACCTCTGGAAGTCTCTATGGGGGTGCTGTTGTCCGGACCTCTGGCAGTCTCTATGGGGGTCCTGTTGTCCGGACCTCTGGCAGTCTCTATGGGGATGCCACAAGGTTCAATTCTCGGGCCGACTCTCTTCTCTGTATACATCAATGGCGTCACTGCTGGTGAGTCTCTGATCCACCTCTACGCAGACGACACCATTCCATATACATCTGGCCCTTCTTTGGACACTGTGCTAACAAACCTCCAAACAAGCTTCAATCCCATACAACTCTCCTTCCGAGGCCTCCAACTGCATGCTCTTCAACCGATTCGCTGCCCACACCCTTCTGCCCGACTAGCATCACTACTCTGGACGGTTCTGACCTAGAATACGTGGACAACTACAAATACCTAGGTGTCTGGCTAGACTGTAAACTCTCCTTCCAGACTCACATTAAGCATCTCCAATCCAAAGTTAAATCTAGAATCGGCTTTCAATTTCGCAACAAAGCCTCCTTCACTCATACTGCCAAAAATACCCTCGTAAAATGGACCATCCTACCGATCCTTGACTTCCGCGATGTCATTTACTCAGCAAACTGGATAGAGTCTATCACAGTGCCAACCGTTTTGTCACCAAAGCCCCATATACGACCCACCACTGCAACCTGTATGCTCTTATTGGCTGGCCCTCACCACATATTAATCGCCAAACCCACTGGCTCCAGGTCATCTATAAGTCTATGCTAGGTAAAGCCCCGCCTAACTCAGCTCACTGGTCACCATAGCAACACCCACCCATAGCACACGCTCTAGCAGGTATATTTACATTTACATTTACATTTAAGTCATTTAGCAGACGCTCTTATCCAGAGCGACTTACAAATTGGTGAATTCACCTTCTGACATCCAGTGGAACAGCCACTTTACAATAGTGCATCTAAATCATTTAAGGGGGGGGGGGTGAGAAGGATTACTTTATCACTGGTCATCCCCAAAGCCAACACTTCCTTTGGCCGCCTTTCCTTCCAGTTGTCTGCTGCTAATGACTGGAACGAATTTAAAAAATCACTGAAGCTGGAGTCTTATATCTCTCTCTCTAACTTTAGGTATCAACTGTCAGAGCAGCTTAATGATCACTGTACCTGTACACAGCCAATCTATAAATAGCACACCCAACTACCTCATCCCCATATTGTTATTTATCCTTTTGCTCCCCAGTATCTCTACTTGCACATCATAATCTGCACATCTTTTATTTATTTTACTAGGCAAGTCAGTTAAGAACAAATTCTTATTTTCAATGACGGCCTAGGAACAGTGGGTTAACTGCCTGTTCAGGGGCAGAACGACAGATTTTGTACCTTGTCAGCTCGGGGATTTGAACTTGCAACCTTTCGGTTACTAGTCCAACGCTCTAACCACTAGGCTACACCGCCGCCCACTCCATTGTTAATGCTAAAATAAAGATGAAAAAAAATAATAATAATAATAATTAAACAATGGTTAAATATCACAAATAATGAGATCATTACAATCGATTTATTGACCTCTCGAAGTTGACCTATCAATCTATAATTGAGACAATACTTAGTTTACATTTACCACTGTGAGCTGTTCTGTGAGAAGAGTGTTACTCTCCCACGCACTCTTTGCTGACAATGCAAAGGAAGTGACACATGGTTAAAACTCTCGCGGAAACACCGCAGAGGGTGCAACCGTCTCCCCGATTATGTAGATGAGGAGAGAGGGGGAAGGTTAAAGGTCATGTTAGGTAGACGTGTATAGAAACCAAGCATCTGCCATCATAAATGATACATAACTGATATGTCAACATGGGCGACGTGCAGTATGACTACAATGGTTAATTGTCCCTATTTTGACATATTCTAATGAGACTGTGTTGATGTTTATTTATTTGTAAAAAATTACAAAATACATTAACTAGTCCAAGTCAGTTAAAAACAAACTCTTATTTACAATGACGGCCTACACCGGCCAAACCCGGACGACGCTGATCCAATTGTGCGCCGCCCTATGGGACTCCCAATCACAGCCGGGTTGTGATACAGTCTGGAATTGAACCAGGGTGTCTGTAGTGACATCTCTTGCACTGAGATGCAGTGCCTTAGACCGCTGTGCCACTCTGGGATGTATCATGCACGTATCCCAACCTTCAACCACAGAGTTGACGATGCCGTTATCATCATATTGACAGTGGGAATAACAAGTCATTGATAAATGACTGTGTAGGCCTGTACTGCATGTCAATAGATATTGTCCATATTGATTAATTCATTCAATCAATTTTTTTTATTTTAAATGTTACCTTTATTTAACTAGGCAAGTCATTTAAGAACAAATTCTTATTTACAATGACGGCCTACAGGGGAACAGTGGGTCAACTGGTCTAGGAACAGTGGGTTAACTGGTCCAGGAACAGTGGGTTAACTGGACTAGGAACAGTGGGTTAACTGGTCTAGGAACAGTGGGTTAACTGGTCTAGGAACAGTGGGTTAACTGGTCTAGGAACAGTGGGTCAACTGGTCTAGGAACAGTGGGTCAACTGGTCTAGGAACAGTGGGTTAACTGGGTCTAGGAACAGTGGGTTAACTGGTCTAGGAACAGTGGGTTAACTGGTCTAGGAACAGTGGGTTAACTGGTCTAGGAACAGTGGGTTAACTGGTCTAGGAACAGGGGGTTAACTGGTCTAGGAACAGTGGGTTAACTGGTCTAGGAACTTAACTGTGGGTTAACTGGTCTAGGAACAGTGGGTTAACTGGTCTAGGAACAGTGGGTTAACTGGTCTAGGAACAGTGGGTTAACTGGTCTAGGAACAGTGGGTTAACTGGTCTAGGAACAGTGGGTTAACTGGTCTAGGAACAGTGGGTTAACTGGTCTAGGGAACAGTGGGTTAACTGGTCTAGGAACAGTGGGTTAACTGGTCTAGGAACAGGGGTTAACTGGTCTAGGAACAGTGGGGTTAACTGGTCTAGGAACAGTGGGTTAACTGGTCTAGGAACAGTGGGTTAACTGGTCTAGGAACAGTGGGTTAACCGTGGGTTAACTAGGAACAGTGGGTTAACTGGGTCGGAACTTAGGAAACAGTGGGTTAACTGGTCTAGGAACAGTGGGTTAACTGGTCTAGGAACAGTGGGTTAACTGGTCTAGGAACAGTGGGTTAACTGGGGAACAGTGGGGTTAACTAGGAACAGTGGGTTAACTGGTCTAGGAACAGTGGGTTAACTAGTCTAGGAACAGTGGGTCAACTGGTCTAGGAACAGTGGGTTAACTGGTCTAGGAACAGTGGGTTAACTGGTCTAGGAACAGTGGGTTAACTGGTCTAGGAACAGTGGGTTAACTGGTCTAGGAACAGTGGGTTAACTGCCTTGTTCAGGGGTAGAACAACATATTTGTTTTTACCTTGACAGCTCTGGGAGCCGATCCAGCAACCTTTCAGGTACTGGCCCAACCCTGTAACCACTAGGCTACCTGCCACCCCATTATCATGCACTAAAGTGAATAAACTTGTGTTTAAAGGATCTTAACAGCCCACCTGAAGGGATGATGCCGTGAGTTAAATCACATGAGAACGTCTCGAAGCAGGAAGAACCACTCACCGCTGTGAAACATGACAGAAAGCAACCAACAACATAATATGCTGTTAGTTTCTATTGGACTAAACGTCTGTGGGTCACCACAGACTATCGTACTGTAATCTCAACACGGTTACACATGCTGTGAAGAAAGGGGCATGTGAAAGTTTGATTTTTTTGGTCTGATTATCATCTCTCCGGAGTTTTGTTTTGGATTTGAGTCTCTCTTAGATAAGAAGATAAGATCTGTTACCGTGCGTTATTGTGAACGTATGTTGTATAAAGTAGATAAGATCTGTTACCGTGCGGTATTGTGAACGTCTGTTGTATAAAGTAGATAAGATCTGTTACCGTGCGGTATTGTGAACGTATGGGACCTAATTTCATGATGAGGAACGTATACACTGAGTCCTGCACTCACTACCATGCCTTGGTTGTAGCAGAGTGCATTTAATATGGACAAAGTGAGACTGAAACTGCTGAGATACTTGCTCGCCCACCACTTTCAGTCTACAAGGAGAGAGAGAGAGAGAGAGAGAGATGTAGAAGTGTCACTGAAAGACAACCAGCAGTTTTCTATTTTTAGAACAGTAGAATTCTGTAGAAGTGTCACTGAAAGACAAGCAACGGTTTTCCATTCTTAGAACAGCAGAGTTCTGTTGCTATGCTGTTGGTGGCATGTCTCCATGACTGCCGTACCAGGTCTAATCCAGCGTATCATCAAATACTGAGTGTCAATGCAGACATACAGGACAGAAGTTGTCGGTTCTGCAGTCATTCATTCTTGGTTTCATTTCAGATAGACACAGTCCATTTAGTGTACCTTCAGGGCCCTGTATGGTACAAGGTAAAACACACAGGTGGTTTGTGCTGTGAAGCCCCTTTTTGTGCTACATCCTAGCAGCCCTGGGTTGGGTTGCTTACTAAGAAACACCACCCGAGTTGACTGCGGTCTCTATACAGCTGAGCCTGTGGTCTGGCGGCCCGGGTGACACTTATCGTAAGACCTGACAGATAGACGCTTATCAGAAGTGACGAGAAGAGAGGAAGGGTTTTTCTGAGCTATGAAGCCACCTCGTAAAACCAACCAAGTCCTTCCACAACACAGTAACTAAGGTGTTGTCAGGCCGGGGCCAAAGGGTTAGAGTTACATGCATTGTCAAGTAAACATGGGTATTGATAAGAGAGGCATTTTAAAGCTCATGACTTTACACATATCCTTTTGATCAGGTGGAACCCGAAGCAGAGAACAAAACGGGTTAAAAATGACATCATATCAACCAGTTTTGCCCACTGGGTAGGCTGTACCTGTTTAAATCCTTCTGAAGAAGACTCAACGCATCTGTCATTCACCCAGTATAATGCTGTATTTCCTTTATAGGGCAGTGGCCATAGCATTAAGACACTACCACGATGCAGGGCAGAGACCCTGTAGTCTCGCGTGCCAGACTCAATGACTGTTGAGGAGCTCATCGATCCAGAGTACTGATACATTACCACAGATACATTACCACAGAGCCCCTGTAGTCTCGCGTGCCAGACTCAATGACTGTTGAGGAGTTCATCGATCCAGAGTATTGATACATTACCACAGAGCCCCTGTAGTCTCGCGTGCCAGACTCAATGACTGTTGAGGAGTTCATCGATCCAGAGTACTGATACATTACCACAGATACATTACCACAGAGCCCCTGTAGTCTCGCGTGCCAGACTCAAGAGGAGAGTTTGGACTGGACTGATAGGGAGCTGCCCTCCCATTGGGGTGACAGGACAGAGGAGAGTTTGGACTGGACTGATAGGGAGCTGGCCTCCCATTGGGGTGACAGGACAGAGGAGAGCTTGGACTGGACTGATAGGGAGCTGCCCTCCCATTGGGGTGACAGGACAGAGGAGAGTTTGGACTGGACTGATAGGGAGCTGCCCTCCCATTGGGGTTACATGACAGAGGAGAGTTTGGACTGGACTGAGAGGGAGCTGGTTCCACCATTGGGGTGACAGGACAGAGAAGAGTTTGGACTGGACTGATAGGGAGCTGCCCTCCCATTGGGGTTACAGGACAGAGGAGAGTTTGGACTGGACTGATAGGGAGCTGCCCTCCAATTGGGGTTACAGGACAGAGGCGAGCTTGGACTGGACTGATAGGGAGCTGCCCTCCCATTGGGGTGACAGGACAGAGGAGAGTTTGGACTGGACTGATAGGGAGCTGCCCTCCCATTGGGGTGACAGGACAGAGAAGAGTTTGGACTGGACTGCGAGGAAGCTGGTTCCACCATTGGGGTGACAGGACAGAGGAGAGTTTGGACTGGACTGATAGGGAGGGCAGCTCCCATTGGGGGGACAGGTCAGAGGAGAGTTTGGACTGGGCTGAGAGGGAGCTGCCCTCCCATTGGGGTGACAGGACAGAGAAGATTTTGGACTGGACTGATAGGGAGCTGCCCTCCCATTGGGGTGACAGGTCAGAGGAGAGCTTGGACTGGACTGATAGGGAGCTGCCCTCCCATTGGGGTGACAGGTCAGAGGAGAGCTTGGACTGGACTGATAGGGAGCTGCCCTCCCATTGGGGTGACAGGACAGAGGAGAGTTTGGACTGGACTGAGAGGGAGCTGGTTCCACCATTGGGGTGACAGGACAGAGAAGAGTTTGGACTGGACTGATAGGGAGCTGCCCTCCCATTGGGGTGACAGGACAGAGGAGAGTTTGGACTGGACTGAGAGGGAGCTGCCCTCCCATTGGGGTTACAGGACAGAGGAGAGTTTGGACTGGGCTGATAGGGAGCTGCCCTCCCATTGGGGTGACAGGACAGAGGAGAGCTTGGACTGGACTGAGAGGGAGCTGCCCTCCCATTGGGGTGACAGGACAGAGGAGAGTTTGGACTGGGCTGAGAGGGAGCTGCCCTCCCATTGGGGTGACAGGACAGAGAAGATTTTGGACTGGACTGAGAGGGAGCTGCCCTCCCATTGGGGTGACAGGTCAGAGGAGAGCTTGGACTGGACTGATAGGGAGCTGCCCTCCCATTGGGGTGACAGGACAGAGGAGAGTTTGGACTGGACTGATAGGGAGCTGCCCTCCCATTGGGGTGACAGGTCAGAGGAGAGCTTGGACTGGACTGATAGGGAGCTGCCCTCCCATTGGGGTGACAGGACAGAGGAGAGTTTGGACTGGGCTGATAGGGAGCTGCCCTCCCATTGGGGTGACAGGACAGAGAAGATTTTGGACTGGACTGAGAGGAAGCTGGTTCCATCATTGGGGTGACAGGTCAGAGGAGAGCTTGGACTGGACTGATAGGGAGCTGCCCTCCCATAGGGGTGGGAGGGCCAAGAGACCAGAGGTGGCAGAACGGAGTGCTCAGGTTGGAGTGTAGGGTTTGAGCATAGTCTGAAAGTAGGGAGGGGCAGTTCCTCTTGCTGCTCCATAGGTAAACACCATGGTCTTGTCATGGATGGACGCCAGTGGAGTGTGCGGAGGAGCGGGGTGACATGAGAGAACTCGGGAAGGGTTGAAAACCAGGCGGGCTGCTGCGTTCTGGATAAGTTACAGGGGTTTGATGGCACAAGCGGATAGCCCAGGCAAAAGCGAGTTGCAGTAGACCAGACGAGAGAGGACAAGTTCCTGGATTAGGACCTGCGCCGCTTCCTGTCTGAGGTAGGGTCGTACTCTGCTGATGTTGTAGAGCAGGGGTGTCAAACTCAAATACCCAGTGGGCCAAAATGTAAAACCTGAACAAAGTCACGGGCCAACATTGAACAAATTAACCTTTTAATATGGACCCAAACAAGTTTTGCTTTAACATTGAATATGGAACAAGCATCGCTTATTACCATACAATATATAATTTAATAGTGGAGACATGCAAAATCGAATTTCAAATGAAAAAATGGCATTCATTTATTAAATAAATAAAATTTAAATAAAAATTGTATGCCTCTTTTCTATTTGCAGCCTTCTGATTTAAATACCAAAATAAACTTTTTCCACTGGCTAATAATTTTACAAATAAAATGATAATAAATCAATCAACCATTCAAGCCCATGCCTTGTAGCAAGAAAAAGTGCATAAAGAAAACGTTAATAATTGCACACTGGTCTAATCTGATGTGCCCAAGCCAGATACCTGGCATCTCTTCTTGGATGCTAGTTCATCAATGTCTGGGCTCAAGCTCTGAGCTGAAGAAATCCTCAGTATCGAGCGAAGATGTTCATCAGTCAGACGTCTCCTGTGAGTTGTTTTGGTCATCTTCATCGAGGAGAAAAGTTGCTCGCATAGATAAGTGCTGCCGAACATGGAGATCATCTGAGCAGCTTGGGTGCGGAGCTGAGGCATTGTGTCAGGGATGAACCGTGGAAACTGTGCGGCGCCCACAGCATCATACTTTGACTTCAGCGTGTCGTTGCACTGGAGTTCAATCAGCTCCATTTGGATGTTGGTTGGTGCATTTCCACATCAACTGCGAAGGGATTACTAAGCAGTTCAAACTTGCATTTCTGGGCATCGAAGTCGACAAATCGCCGGCTAAACTCAGCTGCGAGAACACTGAGTTTTTCAGCAAACTGTGCGCATGGGAACACGGCGGTAGAGATCTGCGCTTTTATGGATTGGCAGCAGGGAAAATGGCAAGGGTTTCCTTGCAGCATCTGATTCTCCCACAGGCACAGTTTAGTTTTGAAGGCCCTCACTGCAGCGTACATGTCTGTGATGATGCGCCCCCGCCCCTGAAGCTGCAGGTTCAGCGCATCGAGATGGCTCGAGATGTCACAGAGAAAGGCCAGCTCACACAGGAACTTTTGCTCCCGGAGCTCTGCTGTATCCTTCCCTTTGGTTTCCAGGAATTGACATATTTCCTCACGCAGCTCGAAACATCTGTTCAGTACTTTACCTCTGCTTAGCCATCTCACCTCTGTGTGATACGGCACGTCTGCGTATTCCGAACCACACTCCTCCAGAAAAGATTTAAACTGCGGTGATTTAGACCTTTGGCTCTTATAAAGTTAACTACCTGTGTTACTGTGGTCATAACATGTTCCATCTTTAGGGCTTTGGCACACAGTGCTTCCTGATGTATGATGCAGTGGTAAACAGTTAGCTCACCTGCACAGTTCTCTTCCCGCATCTTCTCCCGAACCATGCCCACCAGTCCACTCTTTTACCGCACATCGCTGGCGCACCATCTGTCGTTAATCCAACGAGTTTATCCCACGGCAGCTTTATTTCAGTTACACATTTGGAAACCTCCTCAAAGATTTCCTTTCCTGTGGTTGTGCCATGCATTGATTTGAATCCTAATAGCTCCTCCGTAACACACAGATTTGAGTCCACTCCACGGATGAAGACTGACAGCTGAGCAGTATCAGATGCGTCGCAGCTCTCATCCACAGCGAGGAGAACGCAACAAAATCTTTTCCCTTTTCCATCAGCTGGTCATACAGATTGGTGGCAAGATCACATGTGCGATCAGCTACTGTGTTCCTGCTCAGGCTCACATTTGAAAATGCTTGTTTTTTCTCTGGGCATACGAGGTCACAAACCTTCATCATGCACTTTTTCATGAACTCTCCCTCATTAAAGGGCCGGGCTGATTTTGTGATCTCTGCTGCCACTATATAACTAGCCTTTACAGCAGCCTCGCTTTGTGATGTGGCTTTTTTAAACATATTCTGTTGTGAAACCAAGCTTCTTTTCATCTCCTCTACTTTCTGGCTCCTTTGAGTCATGTCCAGGTCCTTGTATTTGTCATGGTGTTTCGTTTCATAGTGTCGTCTAATGTTGTACTCCTTACTTACAGCCACGTTGACTCCACAAACAAGACAAACAGGTTTGTCTTTTACATATGTAAACAGATATTCTGCCTCCCACTTGTCCAGAAAGCTCCTGTTTTCTGCCTTTCTTTTCGCCATTTTTGGAAAGGGTTAGCTCGCTGACAGTTGTAGCGTCTATGTTGCTATGACTACTGTCACAGAGGAGAGAGCGTTTCTGGGTCCTGTCCTGATTGGCGCGCGAAAACAGCAGAGCATTATGGGATTCGTAGTATTAGTGGTGAATGCGCTGTATAATACCGGCGGGCCAGCTCTAGTAGTAATTTGGTATTGTCTCGCGGGCCAAATATAATTACCCCGCGGGCCAAATTTGGCCCACGGGCCAGAGTTTGACACCCATGTTGTAGAGCATGAACCTGCAGGAGTGGGTCACTGCTTTGATGTTTGCAGAGAACGACCCTACCTCCCAGAGTGCAAAGGTTCTTTGCACTCTGGGAGGATGACAGTGTGGCGTTGTCAGCCGTGATGGAGGTCTTTGAGCGGGCATGTCTTCCCCGGGAGAAAGAGCCGTTCCGACTGGTCGAGGTTGAGCTCGAGGTGGTGGGCCAACATCCAAGTTGAGACATCTTTCCGACTGGTCGAGGTTGAGCTCGAGGTGGTGGTCCAACATCCAAGTTGAGACATCTTTCCGACTGGTCGAGGTTGAGCTCGAGGTGGTGGGCCAACATCCAAGTTGAGACATCTGTCAGAGATGCGTGTTGCCACCTGCGTGTCAGAAGGGAAGGAGAAAAGTAGTTGAGTGTCATCCGCATAGCAATGATAGGAGAGACCATGTGAGGATATGAAGGATCTGAGTGAATTGGTGTATAGAGAGACAAGGAGAGGATCTAGAACCGAGCCCTGGGGGACACCAGTAGTGAGAGAATGTGGGGCAGACACAGATCCTCTCCACGTCACGTGGCAGGAGCGGCCTGCCAGGCAGGAAGCAATCCAAGAGTGTGCATATAGCCTGAGACGCCCAGCCCTGAGAGGGTGGAAAGGTAGGATTTGATGGTTAACAGTTTAAAAAGGCAGAGGATAAATCTAGGAGGATGAGAACAGAGGAGAGAGAGTCAGCTTTGTCAGTGCGGTGAGCCTCCGTGACACAGGAGAGCAGTCTCGGTTGAGTGACTCGTCTTGAAACCTAACTGGAAAAGGTCAAGAAGATCGTTCTGAGAGAGATAACGAGAAAGTTGATCAAAGGTGTTTTGGAAAGTGAATCAAGAAGGGATACAGGAGGGGAGCAACTCAGGCCATTTTGAAGTCAGAGGGGACGGGTCTGGGATGAGTTGAGGGAAGCGAGGAATGGGACAAGGTCTCCATCCAGAGATGGTCTGGAGAAGGGAGGAGGTGATGGGGTTGAGCGGGCAAGTTGTAGGGCAGCCAGACCTCACTAGTCGCAGGATGTCCTCGGGAGAGAGAGGTCAAGGCTTGGGATAGTTCTGTGTGAGAGAGACCAGTGGACTCAATAGGCTGAGTGAATGAGTAGTGGATATCGTCAACCTTTTTTTCAAAGTGGTTGACAAAGTCGTGAGGGAGAGGATTTTTTTTATTTATTTAACCAGGCAAGTCAGTTAAGAACAAATTCTTATTTTCAATGATGGCCTAGGAACAGTGGGTTAACTGACTGTTCAGGGGCAGAACGACAGATTTTTACCATGTCAGCTCGGGGGTTTGAACTTGCAACCTTCCGGTCCAACGCTCTAACCACTAGGCTACCCTGCCGCCCCGATTAAAGAGGGAGGAGGGAGGGGGTGGAGGATTAAAGAGGGAGGAGAAGGTGGCTTTAGCAGCAGATACAGAGGAAGAGAAGGTAGAGAGGAGGGAGTGAAAGGATGACAGGTCCTCCAGAAGTTTAGTTTTCCTCCATTTTTGCTCAGCTGCCCGCAGCCCTGTTCTGTAAGCTTGCAATGAGTCACTTAGCCACAGAGCAGGAGTGGAGGGCCCAGCTGGCACAGAGGAAAGGGGACAGTGCCAGTCATAGGATACAGAAAGGGAGGAGAGTAGGGTCGAAGAGGCAGAATCGGGAGACAGAAGGGAGAAGAATTTAGCAGAAGGGAGAGATGATAGGATAGAAGAAGAGAGAGTAGTGGGAGAGAGGAGATTTTTAATGGCGCATGACCATCTGGGTAGGAGCTGAGTGTCTAGGGTTGGAGGAAAGGGAGACAGAAAAGGAAACAAAGTAGTGATCAGGTTGCAGTGAGATTAGTAGCCAAGCAGCCTCTAGTAAAGATGAGGTCAAGTGTATTGCCTGCCATGTGATTTGGATGGGATTGGGGGCAGGTTAAAAGAGGCAAGGAGGGGAAAGAGAGAGTTAGAAAGAAATTAATCGAAGGCAGACGTCGGGAGGTTGAAGTCGCCAAGTACGAAGAGTGATGAGCCATCGTCAGGAAATTAGTTTATCAAGGTGTTAAGCTCATTGAGGAACTCTCCAAGGGCACCTGGTGGGCGATAGATGACAATAATGTTAAGCTTGAGTGGACAAGGAACAGTGACAGCATGGAATTCAACTGTGAAGATGGACAGATCAAATCTCCACTTAGGAGAAATGAGTATCCCTGTGCCGTCACCACGACGACCAGATGCTCTCGGACTACGAGAGAAAACGTAGCCAGATGAAGGAAGAGCAGCTGGAGCAGCAGTGTTCTCTGGGGTAATCCAAGTCTCCGTCAGGTCCAAAAGGTTTAGGGACTGAAGGGCAGCAGAGGCTGAGATGATCTCTGCAACTCTTGACCGCAGATCGGCAGTTTCAAACACTGCCAGAGACTCGAAATTGCACATGGGTTGTGTTCGCAGGTCACACTGAACGAGAAGGGTTGCAGCAAAGGGCTGGAGAGCGTCTGTGAAGCCTACAGGGAGACGTGCGAACAGATACGGAAAACACACACATAGTTGACAAAGCTACAAAAGAACAATATTAGATCATATATAAACAACTCGGCAGAACCGGCTTTGTTTCAGCGACGGTCTTAGTTTTGCGACAAAACCGCCACTGATGCGACCACCGCTTACAGCTTCCTGTGAGGAACCAACACTAATTGCTAATTGCCTAGCAGAGAGAGCACACCTCCTTGTACTAATTGCTAATTGCCTAGCAGAGAGAGCACACCTCCTTGTACTAATTGCTAATTGCCTAGCAGAGAGAGCACACCTCCTTGTACTAATTGCTAATTGCCTAGCAGAGAGAGCACACCTCCTTGTACTAATTGCTAATTGCCTAGAAGAGAGAGCACACCTCCTTGTACTAATTGCTAATTGCCTAGCAGAGAGAGCACACCTCCTTGTACTAATTGCTAATTGCCTAGCAGAGAGAGCACACCTCCTTGTACTAATTGCTAATTGCCTAGAAGAGAGAGCACACCTCCTTGTACTAATTGCTAATTGCCTAGCAGAGAGAGCACACCTCCTTGTACTAATTGCTAATTGCCTAGAAGAGAGAGCACACCTCCTTGTACTAATTGCTAATTGCCTAGCAGAGAGAGCACACCTCCTTGTACTAATTGCTAATTGCCTAGCAGAGAGAGCACACCTCCTTGTACTAATTGCTAATTGCCTAGCAGAGAGAGCACACCTCCTTGTACTAATTGCTAATTGCCTAGCAGAGAGAGCACACCTCCTTGTACTAATTGCTAATTGCCTAGCAGAGAGAGCACACCTCCTTGTACTAATTGCTAATTGCCTAGAAGAGAGAGCACACCTCCTTGTACTAATTGCTAATTGCCTAGCAGAGAGAGCACACCTCCTTGTACTAATTGCTAATTGCCTAGCAGAGAGAGCACACCTCCTTGTACTAATTGCTAATTGCCTAGCAGAGAGAGCACACCTCCTTGTACTAATTGCTAATTGCCTAGCAGAGAGAGCACACCTCCTTGTACTAATTGCTAATTGCCTAGCAGAGAGAGCACACCTCCTTGTACTAATTGCTAATTGCCTAGCAGAGAGAGCACACCTCCTTGTACTAATTGCTAATTGCCTAGCAGAGAGAGCACACCTCCTTGTACTAATTGCTAATTGCTGCCAGAAGAGGACAGACCACCCCTCAGAACCTGGTTCATGTCTAGGTTTCTAATCTCCACCTGGTACAGCCAGAAGGGGACAGGCCACCTCTAAGAGCCTGGTTCCTGTCTAGGTTTCTAATCTCCACCTGGTACAGCCAGAAGGGGACAGGCCACCTCTAAGAGCCTGGTTCATGTCTAGGTTTCTAATCTCCACCTGGTACAGCCAGAAGGGGACAGGCAACCTCTAAGAGCCTGGTTCATGTCTAGGTTTCTAATCTCCACCTGGTACAGCCAGAAGGGGACAGGCCACCTCTAAGAGCCTGGTTCCTGTCTAGGTTTCTAATCTCCACCTGGTACAGCCAGAAGGGGACAGGCCACCTCTAAGAGCCTGGTTCATGTCTAGGTTTCTAATCTCCACCTGGTACAGCCTGAAGGGGACTGGCCACCTCTAAGAGCCTGGTTCCTGTCTAGGTTTCTAATCTCCACCTGGTACAGCCAGAAGGGGACAGGCCACCTCTAAGAGCCTGGTTCATGTCTAGGTTTCTAATCTCCACCTGGTACAGCCAGAAGGGGACAGGCCACCTCTAAGAGCCTGGTTCCTGTCTAGGTTTCTAATCTCCACCTGGTACAGCCTGAAGGGGACAGGCCACCTCTAAGAGCCTGGTTCCTGTCTAGGTTTCTAATCTCCACCTGGTACAGCCAGAAGGGGACAGGCCACCTCTAAGAGCCTGGTTCCTGTCTAGGTTTCTAATCTCCACCTGGTACAGCCAGAAGGGGACAGGCCACCTCTAAGAGCCTGGTTCATGTCTAGGTTTCTAATCTCCACCTGGTACAGCCAGAAGGAGACAGGCCACCTCTAAGAGCCTGGTTCCTGTCTAGGTTTCTAATCTCCACCTGGTACAGCCTGAAGGGGACAGGCCACCTCTAAGAGCCTGGTTCCTGTCTAGGTTTCTAATCTCCACCTGGTACAGCCAGAAGGGGACTGGCCACCTCTAAGAGCCTGGTTCATGTCTAGGTCTCTAATCTCCACCTGGTACAGCCTGAAGGGGACTGGCCACCTCTAAGAGCCTGGTTCATGTCTAGGTCTCTAATCTCCACCTGGTACAGCCAGAAGGGGACAGGCCACCTCTAAGAGCCTGGTTCATGTCTAGGTTTCTAATCTCCACCTGGTACAGCCAGAAGGAGACAGGCCACCTCTAAGAGCCTGGTTCCTGTCTAGGTTTCTAATCTCCACCTGGTACAGCCTGAAGGGGACAGGCCACCTCTAAGAGCCTGGTTCCTGTCTAGGTTTCTAATCTCCACCTGGTACAGCCAGAAGGGGACTGGCCACCTCTAAGAGCCTGGTTCCTGTCTAGGTTTCTAATCTCCACCTGGTACAGCCTGAAGGGGACCTACCTGGACATTTAGAAATTTCACATGAGCCATCGCTTTTCACAATTCTGCCACGTTCCATACTGGATGTTTATCATTGACAACAGGACTTGAGTTTGGTGATTCTGTGACCTCAATACCTGTGTGAAGCCTGCTCCATGTGTACTGTACGTGTGACCTCAGTACCTGTGTGAAGCCTGCTCCATGTGTACTGTACGTGTGACCTCAGTACCTGTGTGAAGCCTGCTCCATGTGTACTGTACGTGTGACCTCAATACCTGTGTGAAGCCTGCTCCATGTGTACTGTACGTGTGACCTCAATACCTGTGTGAAGCCTGCTCCATGTGTACTGTACGTGTGACCTCAATACCTGTGTGAAGCCTGCTCCATGTGTACTGTACGTGTGACCTCAATACCTGTGTGAAGCCTGCTCCATGTGTACTGTACGTGTGACCTCAGTACCTGTGTGAAGCCTGCTCCATGTGTACTGTACGTGTGACCTCAATACCTGTGTGAAGCCTGCTCCATGTGTACTGTACGTGTGACCTCAATACCTGTGTGAAGCCTGCTCCATGTGTACTGTACGTGTGACCTCAATACCTGTGTGAAGCCTGCTCCATGTGTACTGTACGTGTGACCTCAATACCTGTGTGAAGCCTGCTCCATGTGTACTGTACGTGTGACCTCAGTACCTGTGTGAAGCCTGCTCCATGTGTACTGTACGTGTGACCTCAATACCTGTGTGAAGCCTGCTCCATGTGTACTGTACGTGTGACCTCAGTACCTGTGTGAAGCCTGCTCCATGTGTACTGTACGTGTGACCTCAGTACCTGTGTGAAGCCTGCTCCATGTGTACTGTACGTGTGACCTCAATACCTGTGTGAAGCCTGCTCCATGTGTACTGTACGTGTGACCTCAATACCTGTGTGAAGCCTGCTCCATGTGTACTGTACGTGTGACCTCAGTACCTGTGTGAAGCCTGCTCCATGTGTACTGTACGTGTGACCTCAATACCTGTGTGAAGCCTGCTCCATGTGTACTGTACGTGTGACCTCAATACCTGTGTGAAGCCTGCTCCATGTGTACTGTACGTGTGACCTCAATACCTGTGTGAAGCCTGCTCCATGTGTACTGTACGTGTGACCTCAATACCTGTGTGAAGCCTGCTCCATGTGTACTGTACGTGTGACCTCAGTACCTGTGTGAAGCCTGCTCCATGTGTACTGTACGTGTGACCTCAATACCTGTGTGAAGCCTGCCCCATGTGTACTGTACGTGTGACCTCAGTACCTGTGTGAAGCCTGCTCCATGTGTACTGTACGTGTGACCTCAGTACCTGTGTGAAGCCTGCTCCATGTGTACTGTACGTGTGACCTCAATACCTGTGTGAAGCCTGCTCCATGTGTACTGTATGTGGGACTTCAATACCTGTGTGAAGCCTGCTCCATGTGTACTGTACGTGTGACCTCATTACCTGTGTGAAGCCTGCTCCATGTGTACTGTACGTGTGACCTCAGTACCTGTGTGAAGCCTGCTCCATGTGTAAGGTACGTGTGACCTCAATACCTGTGTGAAGCCTGCTCCATGTGTACTGTACGTGTGACCTCAATACCTGTGTGAAGCCTGCTCCATGTGTACTGTACGTGTGACCTCAATACCTGTGTGAAGCCTGCTCCATGTGTACTGTACGTGTGACCTCAATACCTGTGTGAAGCCTGCTCCATGTGTACTGTACGTGTGACCTCAATACCTGTGTGAAGCCTGCTCCATGTGTACTGTACGTGTGACCTCAATACCTGTGTGAAGCCTGCTCCATGTGTACTGTACGTGTGACCTCAATACCTGTGTGAAGCCTGCTCCATGTGTACTGTACGTGTGACCTCAATACCTGTGTGAAGCCTGCTCCATGTGTACTGTACGTGTGACCTCAGTACCTGTGTGAAGCCTGCTCCATGTGTACTGTACGTGTGACCTCAATACCTGTGTGAAGCCTGCCCCATGTGTACTGTACGTGTGACCTCAGTACCTGTGTGAAGCCTGCTCCATGTGTACTGTACGTGTGACCTCAGTACCTGTGTGAAGCCTGCTCCATGTGTACTGTACGTGTGACCTCAATACCTGTGTGAAGCCTGCTCCATGTGTACTGTACGTGTGACCTCAATACCTGTGTGAAGCCTGCTCCATGTGTACTGTACGTGTGACCTCAGTACCTGTGTGAAGCCTGCTCCATGTGTACTGTACGTGTGACCTCAATACCTGTGTGAAGCCTGCTCCATGTGTACTGTACGTGTGACCTCAATACCTGTGTGAAGCCTGCTCCATGTGTACTGTACGTGTGACCTCAATACCTGTGTGAAGCCTGCTCCATGTGTACTGTACGTGTGACCTCAATACCTGTGTGTTTCGGCTCCATGTGTACTGTACGTGTGACCTCAGTACCTGTGTGAAGCCTGCTCCATGTGTACTGTACGTGTGACCTCAATACCTGTGTGAAGCCTGCCCCATGTGTACTGTACGTGTGACCTCAGTACCTGTGTGAAGCCTGCTCCATGTGTACTGTACGTGTGACCTCAGTACCTGTGTGAAGCCTGCTCCATGTGTACTGTACGTGTGACCTCAATACCTGTGTGAAGCCTGCTCCATGTGTACTGTATGTGGACTTCAATACCTGTGTGAAGCCTGCTCCATGTGTACTGTACGTGTGACCTCATTACCTGTGTGAAGCCTGCTCCATGTGTACTGTACGTGTGACCTCAGTACCTGTGTGAAGCCTGCTCCATGTGTACTGTACGTGTGACCTCAATACCTGTGTGAAGCCTGCTCCATGTGTACTGTATGTGGGACTTCAATACCTGTGTGAAGCCTGCTCCATGTGTACTGTACGTGTGACCTCAATACCTGTGTGAAGCCTGCTCCATGTGTACTGTACGTGTGACCTCAATACCTGTGTGAAGCCTGCTCCATGTGTACTGTACGTGTGACCTCAATACCTGTGTGAAGCCTGCTCCATGTGTACTGTACGTGTGACCTCAATACCTGTGTGAAGCCTGCTCCATGTGTACTGTACGTGTGACCTCAATACCTGTGTGAAGCCGGCTCCATGTGTACTGTACGTGTGACCTCAGTACCTGTGTGAAGCCTGCTCCATGTGTACTGTACGTGTGACCTCAATACCTGTGTGAAGCCTGCCCCATGTGTACTGTACGTGTGACCTCAGTACCTGTGTGAAGCCTGCTCCATGTGTACTGTACGTGTGACCTCAGTACCTGTGTGAAGCCTGCTCCATGTGTACTGTACGTGTGACCTCAATACCTGTGTGAAGCCTGCTCCATGTGTACTGTATGTGGGACTTCAATACCTGTGTGAAGCCTGCTCCATGTGTACTGTACGTGTGACCTCATTACCTGTGTGAAGCCTGCTCCATGTGTACTGTACGTGTGACCTCAATACCTGTGTGAAGCCTGCTCCATGTGTACTGTACGTGTGACCTCAATACCTGTGTGAAGCCTGCTCCATGTGTACTGTATGTGGGACTTCAATACCTGTGTGAAGCCTGCTCCATGTGTACTGTACGTGTGACCTCAATACCTGTGTGAAGCCTGCTCCATGTGTACTGTACGTGTGACCTCAACCTGTGTGACCTGCTCCATGTGAACGTGTGACCTCAATACCTGTGTGAAGCCTCTCATGTGTACTGTACGTGTGACCTCAATACCTGTGTGAAGCCTGCTCCATGTGTACTGTACGTGTGACCTCAATACCTGTGAGGGCAGGGTGATCAGTGTTGCAGTTAGTAATTAATATCTTCATGCATTGTTCCATCTTGATAGATTGGTTTCCACCAGTTCCCTGTGGACACACACACACACGCGCACACACGCACGCAGGCAGGCACGCACACACGAACCCAATGCACGGACACACACACGCACACACACGCACGCAGGCAGGCACGCACACACAAACCCAATGCACAGACACACACACACACGCACACACACACACACAAACCCAATGCACGGACACACGCACACACGCACACACACACACACACACACACACACACACACACACACACACACACACACACACACACACACACACACACACACACACACACACACACACACACACACACACACACACACACACACACACACACACACACACACACACACACACACACACACACACACACACACACACACACACACACAGAGCTCTAACTCTGTTGCCTGGCTGTGAATGATTCTCCTGCTCTGTACTGTAGATGGCAGACTCACTGTACACTACAATCCACTGCCCGAGTCAATATTGATATTGAACCAGTCCGCAGCCTACAGTCTACAGGAGCAGTGACCTGAACAATTCACGGGTTGTATATATTGTCACAATATCGTCATAATATTTGAACGTTTGTTTTTGGACTGATGCCCGAGTGAGCATTCTCCTCCAACGCATCGTCAATGAGCGCTGATGAAGATGTCATCAAAAGTGCATTACAGTGGCTTGGAAATACAATGCTATTCAACAGGAGATAAATAACATGCAGTGTAACGTTAGCTCGCTAGCTAAGATTGAGCGGAGCACACTCGATTTTTGTTACGAGCTAACGTTAGAATTGCTAGCTATTTTAGACGGAAGTCGCTAGCTTATGACAACATTGCCATCTGTCTAAAGTAAATTTGACGACACGATAATGCAGGCAGAGTTGTTTTGCCAATAAATATTTTGACAACTTCCCCAATGAATGACTGGGCTTGTTACAACTTTAGGCCACCACTATCACACTATAACTTTCATAACAGTGGCATGACACGAAGGTGCAACCTTTGAATAGAAATAACAAAGGAGGGAGGAAACAGGGAAACTCCACTCCGGAACTCCCATCAGGCCTCTGCCCGGAATTGGAATCTTCGAGAGATTAAATAGTCTTTGTCCTTGATTACCAGTCCCAGTTCTTTACGTAGCTTCATCCTGTTGAGAATAGCAGATTGGTTCCAGTGTAGATACCAGGTCCTACTCCTTAGGTAGACTTCCACATACAAACTGATTTATAGAATCTCCAGAGTACAAACTGGGATTCCTCCTCCTTCCCAGTCTCTCCCTCTCTTACACACAGGTCCACAGGAGAAGGGTTTTCCACTAGGTTGTAGGATACTGAGCCGTACTGAGGCAGGTGTTGCAGGCGTCTCTTTTTATTGATACACAGGTGTAAATACAGACGTGATACATTCATTGGCCTCAGTGTGTTTTTTTACATTTATTTTTATTTTAACATTTATTTTTATTTTAACATTTATTTTTCACAGACAGTGTTTTCATTAAAAAAAGAAAATTAAAAACATCCATTGATATGCTGACATGATAAATCTATAGTTGAATGGCTGCATTCCCTGTCACAGATTAGACCTTTCACTGAAAGTACAGACAATCTGGAGAAAACACATGTTTTCCTATGGCTTTACTTCAAATAAAGTAATACAGTCCGGTAGGAGAGCAACACTCCAGAGAAGAATGTGGAATATATACACAGTACACAAGAATATGTAGTACTAGCAGTAACAGAACATGTAGTACTAGCAGTAACAGAACATGTAGTACTAGCAGTAACAGAACATGTAGTACTAGCAGTAACAGAACATGTAGTACTAGCAGTAACAGAACATGTAGTACTAGTAGTAACAGAACATGTAGTACTAGCAGTAACAGAACATGTAGTACTAGCAGTAACAGAACATGTAGTACTAGCAGTAACAGAACATGTAGTACTAGCAGAAACAGAACATATAGTACTAGTAGTAACATAACATGTAGTACTAGCAGTAACATAACATATAGTACTAGTAGTAACAGAACATGCAGTACTAGCAGTAATATAACATATAGTACTAGCAGTAACATAACATGTAGTACTAGTAGTAACAAAACATGCAGTACTAGTAGTAACAGAACATGCAGTACTAGCAGCAACAGTGGATGCAAATATTCTCCCCAACTGAATATTGGACAAGTTCAAAATTCCAAGCCAATCAAATTGTTGACAGTTATCCAAAGTAGATGAAGACATAGACAAACAACAGGGACGTGTCAGAACATGTCTAAGGGAATATGGCTGCAAGCAACGACAGCTCAAGAGGGTAAAACTTGTGACATCAAGACGGTAAATGTAGTCCCTGTAACGCAGGACTGTGTATACGTAGTCACGGTAACGCGTGTGTCTGTGTGTGTGTGTGTGTGTGTGTGTTGTTCCTGGCGGTCCGATGACTTCCTGAGGTCCTGCGAAGGCCCCTCCCCTGAATGTAGTCCTCCAGACGCTGTAGCTCTGCCATGGCCTTGTCCAGAGTCGCCCTCTCGGACAGCTCAACCACCTGCACAACCATAGAGGGAACAGACGGTGTTAGCTGGAGGAACCTGTCTGTGCTTCTGCTTCGCTTGCTCTTTGTGTTTAGGCTGGGTAACTACAGAGACCTTTAGGTTTAGGCTGGGTAACTATAGAGACCTTTAGGTTTAGGCTGGGTAACTATAGAGACCTTTGGGTTTAGGCTGGGTAACTATAGAGACCTTTAGGTTTAGGCTGGGTAACTATAGAGACCTTTAGGTTTAGGCTGGGTAACTATAGAGACCTTTAGGTTTAGGCTGGGTAACTATAGAGACCTTTAGGTTTAGGCTGGGTAACTATAGAGACCTTTGGGTTTAGGCTGGGTAACTATAGAGACCTTTAGGTTTAGGCTGGGTAACTATAGAGACCTTTGGGTTTAGGCTGGGTAACTATAGAGACCTTTGGGTTTAGGCTGGGTAACTATAGAGACCTTTGGGTTTAGGCTGGGTAACTATAGAGACCTTTGGGTTTAGGCTGGGTAACTATAGAGACCTTTAGGTTTAGGCTGAGTAACTACAGTGACCTTTGGGTTTAGGCTGGGTAACTATAGAGACCTTTAGGTTTAGGCTGGGTAACTATAGAGACCTTTGGGTTTAGGCTGAGTAACTACAGAGACCTTTGGGCTGGGTAACTATAGAGACCTTTGGGTTTAGGCTGGGTAACTATAGAGACCTTTGGGTTTAGGCTGGGTAACTATAGAGACCTTTGGGTTTAGGCTGGGTAACTATAGAGACCTTTAGGTTTAGGCTGGGTAACTACAGAGACCTTTGGGTTTAGGCTGGGTAACTATAGAGACCTTTGGGTTTAGGCTGGGTAACTATAGAGACCTTTGGGTTTAGGCTGGGTAACTATAGAGACCTTTGGGTTTAGGCTGGGTAACTATAGAGACCTTCAGGTTTAGGCTGGGTAACTATAGAGACCTTTGGGTTTAGGCTGGGTAACTATAGAGACCTTTAGGTTTTGGCTGGGTAACTATAGAGACCTTTAGGTTTTGGCTGGGTAACTGTAGAGACCTTTAGGTTTTGGCTGGGTAACTATAGAGACCTTCAGGTTTAGGCTGGGTAACTATAGAGACCTTTAGGTTTAGGCTGGGTAACTACAGTGACCTTTGGGTTTAGGCTGGGTAACTATAGAGACCTTTGGGTTTAGGCTGGGTAACTATAGAGACCTTCAGGTTTAGGCTGGGTAACTGTAGAGACCTTTAGGTTTTGGCTGGGTAACTATAGAGACCTTTGGGTTTAGGCTGGGTAACTATAGAGACCTTCAGGTTTAGGCTGGGTAACTGTAGAGACCTTTAGGTTTTGGCTGGGTAACTACAGAGACCTTTGGGTTTAGGCTGGGTAACTATAGAGACCTTTGGGTTTAGGCTGGGTAACTATAGAGACCTTCAGGTTTAGTCTGGGTAACTGTAGAGACCTTCAGGTTTAGGCTGGGTAACTATAGAGACCTTTGGGTTTAGGCTGGGTAACTATAGAGACCTTCAGGTTTAGGCTGGGTAACTATAGAGACCTTTGGGTTTAGGCTGGGTAACTATAGAGACCTTCGGGTTTAGGCTGGGTAACTATAGAGACCTTCGGGTTTAGGCTGGGTAACTATAGAGACCTTTGGGTTTAGGCTGGGTAACTATAGAGACCTTTAGGTTTAGGCTGAGTAACTATAGAGACCTTCAGGTTTAGGCTGGGTAACTATAGAGACCTTTGGGTTTAGGCTGGGTAACTGTAGAGACCTTTAGGTTTAGGCTGGGTAACTATAGAGACCTTCAGGTTTAGGCTGGGTAACTATAGAGACCTTTGGGTTTAGGCTGGGTAACTGTAGAGACCTTTAGGTTTAGGCTGGGTAACTATAGAGACCTTTAGGTTTAGGCTGGGTAACTATAGAGACCTTCAGGTTTAGGCTGGGTAACTATAGAGACCTTTGGGTTTAGGCTGGGTAACTGTAGAGACCTTCAGGTTTAGGCTGAGTAACTATAGAGACCTTTGGGTTTAGGCTGGGTAACTATAGAGACCTTCAGGTTTAGGCTGGGTAACTATAGAGACCTTCAGGTTTAGGCTGGGTAACGATAGAGACCTTTGGGTTTAGGCTGGGTAACTATAGAGACCTTCAGGTTTTGGCTGGGTAACTATAGAGACCTTTAGGTTTAGGCTGGGTAACTATAGAGACCTTTGGGTTTAGGCTGGGTAACTATAGAGACCTTCAGGTTTAGGCTGGGTAACTATAGAGACCTTCAGGTTTAGGCTGGGTAACTATAGAGACCTTTGGGTTTAGGCTGAGTAACTATAGAGACCTTTGGGTTTAGGCTGGGTAACTATAGAGACCTTCAGGTTTAGGCTGGGTAACTATAGAGACCTTCAGGTTTAGGCTGGGTAACTATAGAGACCTTCAGGTTTAGGCTGGGTAACTATAGAGACCTTCAGGTTTAGGCTGGGTAACTATAGAGACCTTCAGGTTTAGGCTGGGTAACTATAGAGACCTTTGTGACAACAGTACTTCTGATGTAACAAACAAAATGGCCTTCTAAAATAAAAATGGATTGATTGAGGAACCTAGAAACAAGCTATTAAGGCCAGTCCATGACACGTGCTTGCACAGTGTAGATGTAACACACAGTGATGTTCTCTGTAACCCATCCTGAGTGTTATTGATGTGTCATCCCTGGTGATTAAGAGGTAACGTGGAAACCCACCTTTTTCCTGGCTCCCTCCAGTCTCTGCAGCTGCAGAATGGCTGCATCCTTCGACAGCAGCTCCAAATCTTCCTCTATCTTAGACTGGGAAAATAAAACACAATAAGTTTTTAAAAATATATATATTAGGTTGTCGTTCATTACCTCATGCTGACGTGTCCCGTGTGGTTGTTTAATTGCGGTTGAAACATGTTTTAACGTGCTTTTGTGTTTGATTGTCAGTGCCGTCCTGTGTTTACCTCATTTACTGGCTCCCCAGCAGCTTCCTGGTATAGCTTTTCACAGATCTTTCCCTGCAATCAATCAATCAGCCAATCAAACAATCAGCCAATCAAACAATCGTATCTATTTAAAAAAAATGTAAAAAAAACTTGTACTTTGTCAGATGATGTCACAAATTGCTTTGAAAGATTTAGTGTGAGTCTTCTACACAGACACTAGCTGGGTTACAGAGCAGTGTAACAGAATCACTGAAACACAAAAAAAAGGGCCACAGGAAATCCTGTCTATGTTTTAGTCTCTACCGTCACAGAGAGACGGGTCATTCAATTCACATAGGAAGTGCCCCCCCCCCAAAAAATGGCACCCTATTTCATATATAGTGCACTACTTTTAACCAGAGCCCTATGGACCCTGGTCAAAAGTAGTGCACTATGTAGGAAATAGGGTGCCATTTGGGAGGCAGTTATAATGTTTGAGACACTTACTGTTTGAACGCATTCCTTCAATTCATCCAGCAGGCCCCTGAGGTCAAGATAATTTCTGTCTTGTCTCTGGAGAACTTCCCGATAAAAGTCCATGATTTTGAGCAGGACACAGCCGTGGTACTGGACATGGGAGAGAACAGGAGGATGGACGTTGTGTTTAGTAAATGCGCTGCCGAGGTCGAGCGCGATGGACATGGTGACGATGGAACTTCTTCAGTCATTCGTCTCAGACTCTGATCCCAGAGCACCAATAAATCAATCAATCAAATGTATTTTTTATAAAGCCCTTTTCACATCAGCCGATGTCACACAAAGTGCTTTACAGAAACCCGGTGTAAAACCCCCGATGAGCAAGCTATGCAGAGGCAAAAGCACAGTGGTAGAAGTCCCTACAAGTCAGGAACCTAGAGAGAAACCAGGCTCTGAGGGGTGGCCTGTCCTCTCCTGGCTGTACCAGGTAGAGATTAGAAACCTAGAGAGGAACCAGGCTCTGAGAGGAGGCCTGTCCTCTCCTGGCTGTAACAGGTGGAGATTAGAAACCTAGAGAGGAACCAGGCTCTGAGGGGTGGCCTGTCCTCTCCTGGCTGTACCAGGTGGAGATTAGAAACCTAGAGAGGAACCAGGCTCTGAAGGGTGGCCTGTCCTCTTCTGGCTGTACCAGGTGGAGATTAGAAACCTAGAGAGGAACCAGGCTCTGAGGGGTGGCCTGTCTTCTTCTGTGTCAGTCCTTACCTTCTTGTGCTTCTTGATCTTGTCAAAGATGACTGTCTTTAACAGGATTCTGCCATCATGAGACGTGTTTGTCTAGTGAAGGAAACAACAGGTACAGTATGTCAATCCGCTATACAGACTCATTCACACATAACCCATCAAAATAGAATCTATCTCTGGTAAACCATTGGGAGTGTAATGACCCATCAAAAATAGAATCTATCTCTGGTAAACCATTGGGAGTGTAATGACCCATCAAAAATAGAATCTATCTCTGGTAAACCATTGGGAGTGTAATGACCCATCAAAAATAGAATCTATCTCTGGTAAACCATTGAGAGTGTAATGACCCGTCAAAAATATAATCTATCTCTGGTAAACCATTGGGAGTGTAATGACCCATCAAAAATAGAATCTATCTCTGGTAAACCATTGGGAGTGTAATGACTCATCAAAAATAGAATCTTTCTCTGGTAAACCATTGGGAGTGTGATGACCCATCAAAAATAGAATCTATCTCTGGTAAACCATTGGGAGTGTAATGACCCATCAAAAATAGAATCTATCTCTGGTAAACCATTGGGAGTGTAATGACCCATCAAAAATAGAATCTATCTCTGGTAAACCATTGGGAGTGTAATGACCCATCAAAAATAGAATCTATCTCTGGTAAACCATTGGGAGTGTAATGACCCATCAAAAATAGAATCTATCTCTGGTAAACCATTGGGAGTGTAATGACCCATCAAAAATAGAATCTATCTCTGGTAAACCATTGGGAGTGTAATGACCCATCAAAAATAGAATCTATCTCTGGAAAACCATTGGGAGTGTAATGACCCATCAAAAATAGAATCAAATGACCCATCAATCTATTTTTGATGGTTCAGGGTCATTAGATTCTATTTTTGATGGGTCATTAGATTCTATCTCTGTTAAACCATTGGGAGTGTAATGACCCATCAAAAATAGAATCTATCTCTGGTAAACCATTGGGAGTGTAATGACCCATCAAACATAGAATCTATCTCTGGTAAACCATTGGGAGTGTAATGACCCGTCAAAAATAGAATCTATCTCTGGTAAACCATTGGGAGTGTAATGACCCATCAAAAATAGAATCTATCTCTGGTAAACCATTGAGAGTGTAATGACCCGTCAAAAATAGAATCTATCTCTGGTAAACCATTGGGAAGGGTAACCATGTTTTTACCACTCAGAACTCCAGTTCCAAGCCCTGTCCATAGATGGTATTTCTATGCATTGAACTGCATCCCAAGCCGCAGGGACACACTGAATGGTGTCAGGATGATCCATTGTGGAGGACCTGCGACCTCTGACACTGGTACTGACACGTTACACATTGTGCCGTACAACGCTTCAGTGAAGACGCGTTGCTGTTATACACACGTGTGTATTCCCAGTTATAACAATAGTCACATTATTCCTCCAGGTTAAACATTTAGGCATCAAGTGACCAAAAGTGTTTTTTCAAACACACGTGGCTACATTGGGTAACAGTTTCCATGACAGTGTTCTCACGACACTATTTCTGTCAGTGCCATGTCGTAACTATAGTGTGATACTGTTTATGACATGTTTATTTCACAGGGAGGCCAGTTGAGACCAAGTTCTCATTTACAACTGCGATACCTGGCCAGAGTAAAGCAAAAGCAGTGTGACATAAACAACAACAACGACAACAACACAGAGTTACACATAAACAAACGTACAGTCAATAACACAATAGAAAGATCTGTTTACAGTGTGTGCAAATGAAGTAAGGAGGTAAGGCAGTAAATAGGCCAATAGTGTCGAAGTAAATTACAATTTAGCAATTTACACTGGAGTGATATATGTGCAGTTGAGGATGTGCAAGTAGGAATACTGGTGTGCAAAAGAGCAGGAAAACAAAAAACCATAATGGGGATGAGGTAGGTAGTTGGTTGGATGGGCTATTTACAGATGGGCTGTGTACAGCTGCAGCGATCGGTAAGCTGCTCTGACAGCTGATGTTTAAAGTTAGTGAGGGAGATATAAGTCTCCAACTTCAGTGATTTTTTGCAATTCGTTCCAGTCATTGGCAGCGGAGAACTGGAAGGAAAGGCGGCCAAAGGAGGTGTTGGCTTTGGGGATGACCAGTGCAATATACCTGCTGGAGCGCGTGCTACGGGTGGATGTTGCAATGGTGACCTGTGAGCAGAGATAAGGCGAAGCTTTACCTAGCAAAGACCAACGAGAGCATCCAGGTCGCAGTGGTAGGTAGTATATGGGGCTTTGGTGACAAAACGGATGGCACTGTGATAGATAGAGTGTTGGAGACTATTTTAAAAATGACATCACCGAAGTCCAGGATTGATAGCATAGTCAGTTTTACGAGGGTATGTTTGGCAGCATGAGTGAAGGAGGCTTTGTTGAGAAATAGGAAGCCAATTTTAGATGTAACTTTGGATTGGAGATGCTTAATGTGAGTCTGGATGGAGAGTTTACAGTCTAGCCAGACACCTAGGAATTTGTAGTTGTCCACGTACTCTAAGTCAGAACCGTCCAGAGTAGTGATGCTAGACGGGCAGGTGGGTGTGGGCAGCGATCGGTTGAAGAGCATGCATTTCGTTTTACTAGCATTTAAGAGCAGTAGGAGGCCACGGAAGGAGTGTTGTATGGCATTGAAGCTTGTTTTTAGGTTTGTTAGCACAGTCTCCAAAGAAGGGCCAGAAGTATACAGAATGGTGTCGTCTGCATAGAGGTGGATCAGAGACTCACCAGCAGTGAAGTCATTGATGTATACAGAGAAGAGAGTCGGCCCGAGAATTGAACCTTGTGGCATCCCCATAGAGACTGCCAGAGGTCCGGACAACAGCACCCCCATAGAGACTGCCAGAGGTCCGGACAACAGCACCCCCATAGAGACTGCCAGAGGTCCGAACAACAGCACCCCCATAGAGACTGCCAGAGGTCCGGACAATAGCACCCCCATAGAGACTGCCAGAGGTCCGGACAACAGCACCCCCATAGAAACTGCCAGAGGTCCGGACAACAGCACCCCCATAGAGACTGCCAGAGGTCCGGACAACAGCACCCCCATAGAGACTGCCAGAGGTCCGGACAACAGCACCCCCATAGAGACTGCCAGAGGTCCGGACAACAGCACCCCCATAGAGACTGCCAGAGGTCCGGGACAACAGCACCCCCATAGAGACTGCCAGAGGTCCGGACAACAGCACCCCCATAGAGACTGCCAGAGGTCCGGACAACAGCACCCCCGTAGAGACTGCCAGAGGTCCGGACAACAGCACCCCCATAGAGACTGCCAGAGGTCCGGACAACAGCACCCCCATAGAGACTGCCAGAGGTCCGGACAACAGCACGACCCATAGAGACTGCCAGAGGTCCGGACAACAACACCCCCATAGAGACTGCCAGAGGTCCGGACAACAGCACCCCCATAGAAACTGCCAGAGGTCCGGACAACAGCACCCCCATAGAGACTTCCAGAGGTCCGGACAACAGCACCCCCATAGAGACTGCCAGAGGTCCGGACAACAGCACCCCCATAGAGACTGCCAGAGGTCCGGACAACAGTACCCCCATAGAGACTGCCAGAGGTCCGGACAACAGCACCCCCATAGAGACTGCCAGAGGTCCGGACAACAGCACCCCCATAGAGACTGCCAGATGTCCGGACAACAGCACCCCCATAGAGACTGCCAGAGGTCCGGACAACAGCACCCCCATAGAGACTGCCAGAGGTCCGGACAACAGCACCCCCATAGAGACTGCCAGAGGTCCGGACAACAGGACCTCCGATTTGACACACTGAACTCTGTCTGAGAAGTAGTTGGTGAACCAGGCGAGGCAGTCATTAGAGAAACCAAGGCTGTTGAGTCTGCCCGATAAGAATGCGGTGATTGACAGAGTCGAAATCCTTGGCCAGGTCGTTGAATACGGCTGCACAGTAATGTTTCTTATCGATGGAGGTTATGATATCGTTTAGAGCCTTGAGCGAGGCTGAGGTGCACCCGTGACCAGCTCGGAAGCCAGATTGCACAGCGGAGAAGGTACGGTGGGATTGGAAATGGTCAGTGACCTGTTTGTTGACTTGGCTTTCGAAGACTTTAGAAAGGCAGGGCAGGATGACAAGGTAAAAGCTCTAACTGTTTGGGCACCTGGAAAGCATCACAGAACTCTGCTGGTTATCTCTACAGTAGATTACAATGCCACCCCCTTCAGCAGTTCTGTCTTGACAGAAAATGTTGCAATTGGGGATGGAATCCTACATTGTCTTTGGGGGAGAGGTCCTGATGTACAGTATACTGTACATATAGAGAGATATACAGTAGTCTGCTGATGAAGACAGTATATATAGAGAGATATACAGTAGTTTACTGATGAAGACAGTACATATAGAGATATACTACAGTAGTCTACTGATGAAGACAGCATATATATAGAGATATACAGTAGTCTGCTGATGAAGACAGTATACAGTTGGCAGGTCGATTAGGACATCCACTTTGTGCATGACACAAGTAATTTTTCCAACAATTGTTTACAGACATGTTATTTCACTTATGATTCACTGTATCACAATTCCAGTGGGTGAGAAGTCTACATACACTACGTTGACTGTGCCCTTCAACAGCTTGGAAAATTACAGAAAAGGATGTCATGGCTTTAGAAGCTTCTGATTGGCTAATTTACATAATTTGAGTCAATTGGAGGTGTACCTGTGGATGTATTTGAAGGCCTACCTTCAAACTCACTGCCTCTTTCCATGACATCATGGGAAAATCAAAAGAAATCAGCCAAGACCTCAGAAACAAAATGTAGACATACACAAGTCTGGTTCATCCTTGGGAGCATTTTTTTAAATTTTACCTTTATTTAACCAGGCAAGTCAGTTAAGAACAAATTCTTATTTTCAATGATGGCCTAGGAACAGTCGGTTAACTGGTCTAGGAACAGTGCCTGTTCAGGGGCAGAACGACAGAATTGTACCTTGTCGGTTCGGGGGCTTGAACTTGCAACCTTCCGGTTACTAGTCCAGCGCTCTAACCACTAGGCTACCCTGCCTCCCCAATTTCCAAACGCCTGAAGGTACCACGTTCATCTGTACAAACAATAGTACGCAATTATAAACACCATGGGACCACACAGCCGTCATACTGCTCAGGAAGGAGACGCATTCTGTCTCCTAGAGATGAACGTACTTTGGTGCAAAAAGTGCAAATCAATCCCAGAACAACAGTAAAGGACCTTGTGAAGATGCTGGAGGAAACAGGTACAAAAGTATATCTATCCACAGTTAAACAAGTCCTATATCGACATAACCTGAAAGGCCGCTCAGCAAGGAAGAAGCCACTGCTCCTAAACTACCATAAAAAGGCCCCTTAGCGGTTTGCAACTGCACATGGGGAATGTCTGCTGGTCCGATGAAACAAAAATGGAACCTTTTGGCCATAATGACCTTCGTTATGTTTAGAGGAAAAAGGGGAGGTTGCAAGCCGAAGAACACCATCCCAACCGTGAAGGACGGGGGTGGCAGCATTGTGTTGTGGCGGTGCTTTGCTGCAGAATGGACCGGTGCACTTCACGAAATAGATGGCATCATGAGGAAGAAAAATGATGTGGATATATTGAAGCAACATCTCAAGACATCAGTCAGGAAGTTAAAGCTTGGTCGCAAATGGGTCTTCCAAATGGACAATGACATTTACATTTACATTTACATTTAAGTCATTTAGCAGACGCTCTTATCCAGAGCGACTTACAAATTGACCCAAGCATACTTCCAAAGTTCTGGCAAAATGGCTTAAGGACAACAAAGTCAAGGTATTGGAGTGGCCATCAAAAAGCCCCGACCTCAATCCTGTAGAAAATTTGTGGGCAGAACTGAAAAAGCATGTCGAGCAAGGAGGCCAACCAACCGGACTCAGTTACACCAGGAGGAATGGGACAAAATTCACCCAAATTATTGTGGGGAGCTTGTGGAAGGCTACCCGAAATGTTTGACCCAAGTTAAACACTTTAAAGGCAATGCTACCACATACTAATTGAGTGTATGTAAACTTCTGACCCACTGGGAATGTGATGAAAGAAATAAAAGCTGAAATAAATAATTCTCTCAACTATTATTCTGACATTTCACATTCTTAAAATAAAGTGGTGATCCTAACTGACCTAAAACAGGAAACTTTTGACACAGATTAAATGTCAGGAATTGTGAAAAACTGAGTTTAAATGTATTTGGCTAAGGTGTATGTAAACTTCCCACTTCAACTCTATATAGAGATAGATACAGCAGTCTACTGATGAAGACAGTATATATATAGAGATATACTATGGTAGTCTACTGATGAAGACAGTATATATAGAGAGAGATATACAGTAGTCTACTGATGAAGACAGTATATATAGAGATATACTACAGTAGTCTACTGATGAAGACAGTATATATAGAGATATACTACAGTAGTCTGCTGATGAAGACAGTACATATAGAGAGATATACAGTAGTTTACTGATGAAGACAGTACATATAGAGATATATAGTAGTCTACTGATGAAGACAGTATATATAGAGATATACTACAGTAGTCTACTGATGAAGACAGTATATATAGAGATATACTACAGTAGTCTACTGATGAAGACAGTATATATAGAGATATACTACAGTAGTCTACTGATGAAGACAGTATATATAGAGATATATAGTAGTCTACTGATGAAGACAGTATATATAGAGAGATACTACAGTAGTGTGCTGATGAAGACAGCATATATACAGATATATACAGTAGTCTACTGATGAAGACAGTACATATAGAGAGATATACAGTAGTTTACTGATGAAGACAGTACATATAGAGATATATAGTAGTCTACTGATGAAGACAGTATATATAGAGATATACTACAGTAGTCTACTGATGAAGACAGTATATATAGAGATATACTACAGTAGTCTACTGATGAAGACAGTATATATAGAGATATATAGTAGTCTACTGACGAAGACAGTATATATAGAGATATACTACAGTAGTCTACTGATGAAGACAGCATATATAGAGATATATAGTAGTCTACTGATGAAGACAGTATATATAGAGATATACTACAGTAGTCTACTGATGAAGACAGTATATATAGAGATATACAGTAGTCTACTGATGAAGACAGTATATATATAGAGATATACAGTAGTCTACTGATGAAGACAGTATATATATAGAGATATACAGTAGTCTACTGATGAAGACAGTGTATATATACATATAGAGATATATACAGTAGTCTACTGATGAAGACAGTATATAGAGAGACATACAGTAGTCTACTGATGAAGACAGTATATAGAGAGATATACTACAGTAGTCTACTGATGAAGACAGTACATATAGAGATATACTACAGTAGTCTACTGATGAAGACAGTATATATAGAGATATACTACAGTAGTCTACTGATGAAGACAGTATATATATAGAGATATACAGTAGTCTACTGATGAAGACAGTGTATATATACATATAGAGATATACTACAGTAGTCTACTGATGAAGACAGTATATATAGAGAGATATACAGTAGTCTACTGATGAAGACAGTACATATAGAGATATACTACAGTAGTCTACTGATGAAGACAGTATATATAGAGATATACTACAGCAGTCTACTGATGAAGACAGTATATATAGAGATATACTACAGTAGTCTACTGATGAAGACAGTATATAGAGAGATATACTACAGTAGTCTACTGATGAAGACAGTATATATAGAGATATACTACAGTAGTCTACTGATGAAGACAGTATATAGAGAGATATACTACAGTAGTCTACTGATGAAGACAGTATATATAGAGATATACTACAGTAGTCTACTGATGAAGACAGTATATAGAGAGATATACTACAGTAGTCTACTGATGAAGACAGTATATAGAGAGATATACTACAGTAGTCTACTGATGAAGACAGTATATATAGAGAGATATACAGTAGTCTGGATAAGAGCGTCTGCTAAATGACTTAAATGTAAATGTAAATGTCTACTGATGAAGACAGTATATATAGAGATATATAGTAGTCTACTGATGAAGACAGTATATATAGAGATATACTACAGTAGTCTACTGATGAAGACAGTATATATAGAGAGATATACAGTAGTCTACTGATGAAGACAGCATGTGTAACTACGTTGGTCGGAACTTACGAAGTCTTTCTGTACTTCCTGGATCAGCTCCTGCATTTTGGTCAGGTCCACACAGTCAGAGACCTTGTCCTTCACACACACCCTGGACCGGGCCTCACTCTGGACCTGGGAAGTAGCACAGTCCTGACCCATAACAGCCAGAAGGAGGACCAGCAGCAGAGAGAACTGGACCACACTGGACAAACTGGGCATATTTATACTGGATCAACTGGTGCCTGCTTCGACTGGGTCAACTGCTATCTGCTTCGACTGGATCACCTGGTCACCTGGTTCGTTCAATCTCTGTTTGAATCACCTGATTCAAATGACCTGCCAAATATCTGACCTACAGCACATACAGGATCCGATTCACTGAATCACTGAATCACTGATGTACAATCGACTCACTGAGTATCCCACTCTACTAACTGACTGATTGAAAGACTGACTGAGCAAATGATTCCCTTCTTCTTCCCGTCCTCTCAGCAGGTGAGTCAGTCAGGTCTGCTCTGTTCTCTGCAGGTGAATTCTCTGTGGGTCTGACATTCCTCTATACAGTCGCTAACCTTTATACACTGCCAGAGCTCCTCCTGATGATGTAACATCACACACACACACACACACACCTAAACGTGCACACACCTCCCTCCCTCCCTCTTTCACTGCATGTTGTCATTCTGCTCTCTGGAATGTGCAACCTGACAACAGAACCCCTGTTGGTGTCCCTTTGAAACCTGAGATGGGCAGACATTCTGTCCCTTTGAAACCCGAGATGGGCAGACATTCTGTCCCTTTGAAACCCGAGATGGGCAGACATTCTGTCCCTTTGAAACCCGAGATGGGCAGACATTCTGTCCCTTTGAAACCCGAGATGGGCAGACATTCTGTCCCTTTGAAACCCGAGATGGGCAGACATTCTGTCCCTTTGAAACCCGAGATGGGCAGACATTCTGTCCCTTTGAAACCCGAGATGGGCAGACATTCTGTCCCTTTGAAACCCGAGATGGGCAGACATTCTGTCCCTTTGAAACCCGAGATGGGCAGACATTCTGTCCCTTTGAAACCCGAGATGGGCAGACATTCTGTCCCTTTGAAACCCGAGATGGGCAGACATTCTGTCCCTTTGAAACCCGAGATGGGCAGACATTCTGTCCCTTTGAAACCTGAGATGGGCAGACATTCTGTCCCTTTGAAACCCGAGATGGGCAGACATTCTGTCCCTTTGAAACCTGAGATGGGCAGACATTCTGTCCCTTTGAAACCCGAGATGGGCAGACATTCTGTCCCTTTGAAACCTGAGATGGGCAGACATTCTGTCCCTTTGAAACCCGAGATGGGCAGACATTCTGTCCCTTTGAAACCCGAGATGGGCAGACATTCTGTCCCTTTGAAACCCGAGATGGGCAGACATTCTGTCCCTTTGAAACCCGAGATGGGCAGACATTCTGTCCCTTTGAAACCTGAGATGGGCAGACATTCTGTCCCTTTGAAACCCGAGATGGGCAGACATTCTGTCCCTTTGAAACCTGAGATGGGCAGACATTCTGTCCCTTTGAAACCTGAGATGGGCAGACATTCTGTCCCTTTGAAACCTGAGATGGGCAGACATTCTGTCCCTTTGAAACCTGAGATGGGCAGACATTCTGTCCCTTTGAAACCCGAGATGGGCAGACATTCTGTCCCTTTGAAACCTGAGATGGGCAGACATTCTGTCCCTTTGAAACCTGAGATGGGCAGACATTCTGTCCCTTTGAAACCCGAGATGGGCAGACATTCTGTCCCTTTGAAACCCGAGATGGGCAGACATTCTGTCCCTTTGAAACCTGAGATGGGCAGACATTCTGTCCGTTTGAAACCCGAGATGGGCAGACATTCTGTCCCTTTGAAACCCGAGATGGGCAGACATTCTGTCCCTTTGAAACCCGAGATGGGCAGACATTCTGTCCCTTTGAAACCCGAGATGGGCAGACATTCTGTCCCTTTGAAACCCGAGATGGGCAGACATTCTGTCCCTTTGAAACCCGAGATGGGCAGACATTCTGTCCCTTTGAAACCCGAGATGGGCAGACATTCTGTCCCTTTGTTCCTTCCTGTGGATCCCCTCTGGGGTCCTGGTCCTGGGGAAGCTGTACTCTATACAGCGCAGGACAAACACCAAAGAACTAACTGCCCATCATAACAGACAGTGTATATGTACGTGTACCATGTCTTCACGTATCAGGGTTGCAGTTAGAACGTGAAACAAGCCAAAGGTGTGTGTGTGTGTGTGGACTCGAGGAGGATTTTAACCAGGTCATGACATTTGAAGGCGTTTGCTTTGAATACGGCGTCCTAGATTCTATTTGCTGATGAAACCACAAGTAACGTGCTTTTCTTCAAAAAAATTGTTGTAATGAAACAAGAATGCAGTTGCACAATCAGCACACACCCATAACTGTTTACAAACACCTGGATTAAATATCACTGCCAAATATTGATTGATTGATAATTGATTGTGGATATTGTGGTGAGGAGAACGATGAGATCTAACTCGTTTAGATGTTTAGATGTTGTTGGCCTGTTCGGCCTGTTCAGCCTCAGAGACAGAGACAGTGATGTTGGTGGCCTGCTCTGCCCGTTCAGTCTCAGAGACAGAGACAGAGACAGTGATGTTGGTGGCCTGCTTGGCCTGTTCAGTCTCAGGGACAGAGACAGTGATGTTGGTGGCCTGCTCTGCCTGTTCAGTCTCAGGGACAGAGACAGTGATGTTGGTGGCCTGCTCTGCCTGTTCAGTCTCAGGGACAGAGACAGTGATGTTGGTGGCCTGCTCTGCCTGTTCAGTCTCAGGGACAGAGACAGTGATGTTGGTGGCCTGCTCTGCCTGTTCAGTCTCAGAGACAGAGACAGTGATGTTGGTGGCCTGCTCTGCCTGTTCAGCCTCAGAGACAGTGATGTTGGTGGCCTGCTCGGCCTGTTCAGCCTCAGAGACAGAGACAGTGATGTTGGTGGCCTGCTCTGCCCGTTCAGTCTCAGAGACAGAGATGTTGGTGGCCTGCTCGGCCCGTTCAGTCTCAGGGACAGAGACAGTGATGTTGGTGGCCTGCTCTGCCTGTTCAGTCTCAGGGACAGAGACAGTGATGTTGGTGGCCTGCTCGGCCCGTTCAGTCTCAGAGACAGAGACAGAGATGTTGGTGGCCTGCTCGGCCCGTTCAGTCTCAGAGACAGAGACAGTGATGTTGGTGGCCTGCTCGGCCTGTTCAGTCTCAGAGACAGAGACAGTGATGTTTGTTGCCTGCTCGGCCTGTTCAGCCTCAGAGACAGAGACAGTGATGTTGGTGGCCTGCTCGGCCTGTTCAGCCTCAGAGACAGTGACAGTAATGTTGGTGGCCTGCTCGGCCTGTTCAGTCTCAGAGACAGTGATGTTGGTGGCCTGCTCGGCCTGTTCAGCCTCAGAGACAGTGACAGTAATGTTGGTGGCCTGCTCGGCCTGTTCAGTCTCAGAGACAGAGATGTTGGTGGCCTGCTCGGCCCGTTCAGTCTCAGAGACAGAGACAGTGATGTTTGTTGCCTGCTCGGCCTGTTCAGTCTCAGAGACAGAGACAGTGATGTTGGTGGCCTGCTCGGCCTGTTCAGTCTCAGAGACAGAGACAGTGATGTTTGTTGCCTGCTCGGCCTGTTCAGTCTCAGAGACAGAGACAGTGATGTTGTTGGCCTGCTCGGCCTGTTCAGCCTCAGAGACAGAGACAGTGATGTTGGTGGCCTGCTCGGCCTGTTCAGTCTCAGAGACAGAGATGTTGGTGGCCTGCTCGGCCTGTTCAGTCTCAGAGACAGAGACAGTGATGTTGGTGGCCTGCTCGGCCTGTTCAGTCTCAGAGACAGAGACAGTGATGTTGGTGGCCTGCTCGGCCTGTTCAGTCTCAGAGACAGAGACAGTGATGTTGGTGGCCTGCTCGGCCTGTTCAGTCTCAGAGACAGAGACAGTGATGTTGGTGGCCTGCTCGGCCTGTTCAGTCTCAGAGACAGAGACAGTGATGTTGGTGGCCTGCTCGGCCTGTTCAGTCTCAGAGACAGAGACAGTGATGTTGGTGGCCTGCTCGGCCTGTTCAGTCTCAGAGACAGAGACAGTGATGTTGGTGGCCTGCTCGGCCTGTTCAGCCTCAGAGACAGTGATGTTGGTGGCCTGCTCGGCCTGTTCAGTCTCAGAGACAGAGACAGTGATGTTGGTGGCCTGCTCTGCCCGTTCAGTCTCAGAGACAGAGACAGTGATGTTGGTGGCCTGCTCGGCCTGTTCAGTCTCAGAGACAGTGATGTTGGTGGCCTGCTCGGCCTGTTCAGTCTAAGAGACAGTAATGTTGGTGGCCTGCTCGGCCTGTTCAGCCTCAGAGACAGAAATGTTGGTGGCCTGCTTGGTGGCCTGCTACGTCAGCCGGGTTTTAAAGTGCTGGTGTAGCAGAAAGATGTTGTGGTAACAAGGTGTGGGGTTGTGGACCCGTAGTCTACTTTCCTATGAGAATGAAGTGTGTGTGTGTGGGGGGGGGGGGCTTTTAGAGTGATTCACATGCGTCAGTCGGCCTCATTTCAATGTTCCTATGCAGCCACATAGCTGCCCACTTCTGAGTTGGCAAATACTCCGACAACAGGTAGTTGTTGGCATTATGGACTTGTTGTTGTCTCTAAAGTAGACCAGGTTGTTGTTGGCATTATGGACTTGTTGTTGTTTCTACAGTAGACCAAGTTGTTGTTGTTGGCCTTATGGACTTGTTGTTGTCTCTAAAATAGACCAGGTTGTTGTTGGCATTATGGACTTGTTGTTGTTTCTACAGTAGACCAAGTTGTTGTTGGCTCTGAAGTAGACCAGGTTGTTGTTGGCTCTAAAGTAGACCAGGTTGATGTTGGCATTATGGACTTGTTGTTGTTTCTACAGTAGACCAGGTAGTTGTTGGCATTATGGACTTGTTGTTGTCTCTAAAATAGACCAGGGTTGTTGTTGGCATTATGGACTTGTTGTTGTTTCTACAGTAGAACAGGTTGTTGTTGGCTCTAAAGTAGAACAGGTTGTTGTTGGCATTATGGACTTGTTGTTGGCTCTAAAGTAGAACAGGTTGTTGTTGTCTCTAAAATAGACCAGGGTTGTTGTTGGCATTATGGACTTGTTGTTGTTTCTACAGTAGAACAGGTTGTTGTTGGCTCTAAAGTAGAACAGGTTGTTGTTGGCATTATGGACTTGTTGTTGGCTCTAAAGTAGAACAGGTTGTTGTTGGCTCTAAAGTAGACCAGGTTGATGTTGGCATTATGGACTTGTTGTTGTTTCTACAGTAGACCAAGTTGTTGTTGTTGGCATTATGGACTTGTTGTTGGCTCTAAAGTAGAACAGGTTGTTGTTGGCTCTAAAGTAGACCAGGTTGTTGTTAGCATTATGGACTTGTTTTTGGCCCTAAAGTAGACCAGGTTGTTGTTGGCATTATGGACTTGTTGTTGTTTCTACAGTAGAACAGGTTGTTGTTGGCTCTAAAGTAGAACAGGTTGTTGTTGGCATTATGGACTTGTTGTTGGCTCTAAAGTAGAACAGGTTGTTGTTGGCTCTAAAATAGACCAGGTTGATGTTGGCATTATGGACTTGTTGTTGTTTCTACAGTAGAACAGGTTGTTGTTGGCTCTAAAGTAGAACAGGTTGTTGTTGGCATTATGGACTTGTTGTTGGCTCTAAAGTAGAACAGGTTGTTGTTGGCTCTAAAATAGACCAGGTTGATGTTGGCATTATGGACTTGTTGTTGTTTCTACAGTAGAACAGGTTGTTGTTGGCTCTAAAGTAGAACAGGTTGTTGTTGGCATTATGGACTTGTTGTTGGCTCTAAAGTAGAACAGGTTGTTGTTGGCTCTAAAGTATACCAGGTTGATGTTGGCATTATGGACTTGTTGTTGTTTCTACAGTAGACCAAGTTGTTGTTGTTGGCATTATGGACTTGTTGTTGGCTCTAAAGTAGAACAGGTTGTTGTTGGCTCTAAAGTAGACCAGGTTGTTGTTAGCATTATGGACTTGTTTTTGGCCCTAAAGTAGACCAGGTTGTTGTTGGCATTATGGACTTGTTGTTGTTTCTACAGTAGAACAGGTTGTTGTTGGCTCTAAAGTAGAACAGGTTGTTGTTGGCATTATGGACTTGTTGTTGGCTCTAAAGTAGAACAGGTTGTTGTTGGCTCTAAAATAGACCAGGTTGATGTTGGCATTATGGACTTGTTGTTGTTTCTACAGTAGAACAGGTTGTTGTTGGCTCTAAAGTAGAACAGGTTGTTGTTGGCATTATGGACTTGTTGTTGGCTCTAAAGTAGAACAGGTTGTTGTTGGCTTTAAAGTAGACCAGGTTGATGTTGGCATTATGGACTTGTTGTTGTTTCTACAGTAGACCAAGTTGTTGTTGTTGGCATTATGGACTTGTTGTTGGCTCTAAAGTAGAACAGGTTGTTGTTGGCTCTAAAGTAGACCAGGTTGTTGTTAGCATTATGGACTTGTTGTTGGCTCTAAAGTAGACCAGGTTGTTGTCGTCTCTAAAGTAGACCAGGTTGTTGTTGTTTCTACAGTAGACCAAGTTGTTGTTGTTGGCATTATGGACTTGTTGTTGGCTCTGAAGTAGATCATTGGAATGGCTTCTAGTGCTATTGTCATGGCCACGTTACCATAAGGAAGTTACAATCAACTGATCAACACACAACATTGTGATTTGGATAGTTGATATCTGTTATGTAATCCTAATAAGGGCCTAAAACCTGTTGTTAAACATGTAGGAAGTCACAGCGTGTTTTCTGATTGGCTGTTAAAGTGTAGGCCAGAAGCACTGTACTCTTTTTAACCAAGCATGTCAGTTAAGACTAAATTCCTACTTACAATGACGGTCTACCCAGGCGACGCTGGGCCAACTGTGCTCCGTCCGATGGGATTCACAACAGCCAGTTGTGATACAGCCTGGAATCAAACCAGGGTCTGTAATGACAGCTCAAGCTCTGAGATGCAGTGCCTTAGACCTCTGCACCACTCGGTAGCCACATAGACCAGACTGGACTATTCCTTCCTGTATTAAATACCTTTTACATTGTCTTTGTGAAGTAATATATACCTTTATATTGTCCTTATGATGTAATATATTCCTTTACATTGTCTTTATGATGTAATATATTCCTTTACACTGTCTTTATGATGTAATATATTCCTTTACACTGTCTTTATGATGTAGTATACATCTTTACATTGTCTTGATGATGTAATATGTTCCTTTACATTGTCTTTATGATGTAATATATTCCTTTACATTGTCTTTATGATGTAATATATTCCTTTACATTGTCTTTATGATGTAATATATTCCTTTACATTGTCTTTATGATGTAATATATTCCTTTACATTGTCTTTATGATGTAATATATTCCTTTATATTGTCTTTATGATGTATTATATTCCTTTACATTGTCTTTATGTTGTAATATATTCCTTTACATTGTCTTTATGATGTAATATATTCCTTTACATTGTCTTTATGATGTAATATATTCCTTTACATTGTCTTTATGATGTAATATATTCCTTTATATTGTCTTTATGATGTATTATATTCCTTTACATTGTCTTTATGATGTAATATATTCCTTTACATTGTCTTTATGATGTAATATATTCCTTTAAATTGTCTTTATGATGTAATATATTCCTTTACATTGTCTTTATGATGTAATATACATCTTTATATTGTCTGGTGTATTATATACCTTCATATTGTCTTTATGATGTATTTTATAGATATATACTGGCTCTGTCTTAAAGCAATGCTGGTGTAGCAGGAAGATGTGATGGTAACAACCTGTAGGGTTGTGGACCCTCAGTCTACTTTCCTATGAGAATTAAGTGTGTGTGTGTGTGGGGGGGGGGGGGGGGTTTAATGTTGCTATACAGCCACATAGCTGCCCGCTTCTGAGTTGGCAAATTCTCTGACAACAGGTTGTTGTTGGCATTATGGACTTGTTGTTGGCTCTGAAGTAGACCAGGTTGATGTTGGCATTATGGACTTGTTGTTGGCTCTGAAGTAGACCATTGGAATGGCTTCTAGTGCTATTGTCATGGCCACGTTACCATAAGGAAGTTACAATCAACTGATCAACACACAACGTTCTGATTTGGTTTGTTGATATCTGTTATGTAGTCCTAATAAGGGCCTAAAAACCTGTTGTTAAACATGTAGGAAGCCACAGGGTGTGTTCTGATTGGCTGTTAAAGTGTAGGCCAAAAACATTGTACTCTTTTTAACCAAGCATGTCAGTGAAGAACAAATTCCTACTTACAATGACGGTCTACCCAGGCCAAACCCGGACGACGCTGGGCCAATTGTGCTCCGTCCTATGGGACTCACAAGAACAGGCAGTTGTGATACAGCCTGGAATCGAACCAGGCTGACAGCTCAATGACAGCTCAAGCTCTGAGGTGCAGTGCCTTAGACCTCTGCACCACTCAGTAGCCACATAGACCAGACTGGACTATTCCTTCCTGTATTAAATACCTTTTACATTGTCTTTGTGAAGTAATATATACCTTTATATTGTCCTTATTATGTATTATATACAGTGCCTTGCGAAAGTATTCGGCCCCCTTGAACTTTCCGACCTTTTGCCACATTTCAGGCTTCAAACATAAAGATATAAAACTGTATTTTTTTGTGAAGAATCAACAACAAGTGGGACACAATCATGAAGTGGAACGACATTTCCAAGGCACTGTACCTTTATATTGTCCTTATGATGTATTATATACCTTTTTATTGACTTTATGATGTGCTGTACTCTTCTTTTACACGTCAATATGTACAAGTCTTGGTCTCAATGTATCTTCGTCTTGTAATCTAAGTTTGTGATGAGAGACTCTACATGCTGTCCAATGAAGGTGTCTTATTTTAGTTCAGGCACCGGCTTAGACACCCTTGAAACTATGCCTCAGTTTCAGAAGGACCCCTGTTCAGGCACCGGCTTCGCCACCATGGAAACCACAGTAGGACCCCTGCTCAAAGCACAGGAAGCAGCATACAAACTCTAGACACTATAGACTTGACTGTCAGCTCTACTGGCCAATACTCATAGTTATTATGCTCTAGTATAGCAATCAGAGTGGTAAGTGCAATTAATTGAATGCAATGCAATGGCAGGATATAGCAATACTTATCAGTAGGTATCAGTTATGGTGCAGGTATTGAGCTGCCTTTGATGCAATGAGTGATTCAGCTTCCAGTCCACCATCCATCCACTGCCACCTAGTAAAATGAAAATATACACACACACACACTGCTGACCAGCCATGCCAGCCTCACCAGCCATGTGCCGGCCTCACCAGCCATGTGCCGGTCTCACCCGCCATGCCGGCCTCACCCGCCATGCCGACCTCACCCGCCATGCCAGCCTCACCCGCCACTGCACTCTACAAACAGACGGTCCGTGGTGTTGGTCCGTGGTGTTGGTCCGTGGTGTGTAACGAGGAGCCAACAGACGCTGCACTCTACAAACAGACGGTCCGTGGTGTTGGTCCGTGGTGTTGGTCCGTGGTGTGTAACGAGGAGCCATCAGATGCTGCACTCTACAAGCAGACTGTCCGTGGTGTTGGTCCGTGGTGTGTAACGAGGAGCCATCAGACGCTGCATTTGACACAATTATGAAAATATTTATTCCAGTTGCTAATAAGCAGGCACCTATTAAGAAAATGACTTTGAAAACAGTTAAATCCCTGCGGAATGATGTGGAATTGAAAAAATGGTATGGTTGAGAGGGATGAGGCAAATGAATGGCAAATAAGTCTGGCTGCACAGCCTATTGGCAAACATATTGAAAATGGAGAAATCATGGGACTAAACTGAATTAAAAGAAGAAGAAACAACACTATGAAGTAAAGGTAAATAACATAAAGAAATATATTAAAAAGCTTTGGAGCACCTTCAATAACAATTTGGGAAAAGAAAGAAAATTCAGCTCCATCATGAATCAGGTGGCTCATTCATCACAAAACTGACTGATATTGCCAACTTTAAGGATTTTTTTTAATTGGCAAAATAAGCAAATTTAGGCATGACATGCCAGCAACAAACGCTGACACTACACATCCAAGTTTAACCGACCAAATTATGTAAAACAAGCATTGCAATTGTGAATTACGACAAAGTGAGTGTGGAAAAGGTGAAAAAAATTATTGTTTTCTATCAACAACGACAAGCCACCCGGGTCTGACAACTTGGATAGACAAAACCTGAGGATAACAGCGGATGATATCGCCACTCCTATCTTCCACATTTAAAATGTAAGCCTACTGGAAAGAGTGTGCCCTCAGGCCTTGAGGGAAGCTATAGATATTCCACTCCCTAATAATAGTAAAGCCCCCTTTACTGGCTCATATAGCCGACCAAATCAGCCTGTTACCAACCTTTAGTAAACTTTTGGAAAAAAATTGTGTTTGACCAGATACAATGTTATCTGGTCAAACACTTTCAGCACGCTTATAGGGGAGTACGTTCAACAAGCATAGCACTTACACAAATGACTGATGAATGGCTGAGAGAAATTGATTATAAAAAAGATTGTGGGGGGCTGTTTTGTTAGACTTCAGTGTGGCTTTTGACATTATCGAACATAATCTGATGCTGTAAAAACGTATGTGTTATGGGTTTACACCCCCATGCTATAATGTGGGTAAAGAGTTACCTGTCTAACAGAACACAGAGGGTGTTCTTTAATGAAAGCCCCCCCCCCCAACATAATCCAGTTAGAATCAGGAATTCCCCAGGGCAGCTGTCTAGGCCCCTCACTTTTTTCAATCTTGACTAACAACATGCCACTGGCTTTGATTAAATCCAGTGTGTCTGTGTATGCGGATGACTCAACACTATACGCGTCAGCTACCACAGCGACTGAAATGACTGCAACACTTAATAACAAAGAGCTGCAGTTAGTTTCAAAGTGGGTGGCAAAGGAATAAGTTCATCCTAAATATTTCTAAAACTAAAACAGTTGTATTTGGGACAAATAATTCACTAAACCATAAACCTCAATTAAAGTTGAGGTGACTAAACTGCTTAGAGTAACCCTGGATTGTAAAATGCCATGGTCAAAGCATGTTGATACAACAGTAGCTAAGAAGATGGGGGGGGAGTCTGTCCATGATGAGGCCCTACTCTGCCTTCTTTTAACACCGTCAACAAGGCAGGTCCTACAGAACCTGGTTTTGTCGCACCTGGACAACTGTTCAGTCGTGTGGTCAGGTACCACAGAAAGGTACTGGCTCAGAGCAGGGCAGCACGTCTGACCCTTGGATGTACTCAGTTAACATTAATAACATGCCTGTTATCTTCCACCTCAGAGGGAAGGAGAGATGTACTTCATCACTAGGTATTGACATGTTGAATGCACAGAGCTGTCTGTTTCACCTACTGGCGCACAGCTCGGACACCCCATTCATACCCCACGAGACATGCCACCAGGGGTCTCTTCACAGTCCCCAAGTCCAGAACAGACTACGTGAGGTGCACAGTACTACATAGAGCCACGACTACATGGAACTCTATTCCACAGTACTACATAGAGACATGACTACATGGAACTCTATTCCACAGTACTACATAGAGACATGACTACATGGAACTCTATTCCACAGTACTACATAGAGCCATGACTACATGGAACTCTATTCCACAGTACTACATAGAGCCATGACTACATGGAACTCTATTCCACATCAGGTAACTGATGCAAGCAGTAGAATCAGATTTAAAAACAGATAAATATACACCTTACGGAACAACGGGGACTGTGCATACACACACACACACACACACACACACACACACACACACACACAATAACATATGCACTATACACACACGTACACATGGATTTTTGTATTGTAAATATGTGGTACTGGTGGAGTAGGGGACCAAGGGCACGCAGTGTGTTGTGAAATCCGTGAATGTTTTCAGCGTGTGCTGTGGGAATGCCCCGGGGTTGTTGAGTTCTAGGGGGAAAGACAACATTATAATCTCTGTGCATATTGGACCAAAATGTTGCCATTAGATCCAATAGTGGTGCTTCTTTGTATGAAAAAGTACATAAAAATGTAGTGACTCGCTACTGGAAGTATCTCTGGATAAGAGAGTGTGATAACTCACTTGTCAGATCGCCAATGGAGACAACGACAAGTAAAATGTGTACAACGGTGGATTCCAATGCAGCAAAATGGCTGCTCACATTTAAGGAAGGTGTCCTTATGGAACTCTCCACGGCCCGGATCCACAGGACCAGGGTGCCCACTCTCCACGGCCCGGATCCACAGGACCAGGGTGCCCATTCTCCACGGCCCGGATCCACAGGACCAGGGTGCCCACTCTCCACGGCCCGGATCCACAGGACCAGGGTGTCCACTCTCCACGGCCCGGATCCACAGGACCAGGG